>NC_090732.1:17482143-17497143 GCF_036898095.1 Palaemon carinicauda
CTCTTCTGCTGCTTAATCTACTAATCCCACTCTTTCAAACTCAGCCCTTCAAGGCTTTCGATTAATATCCCAATGTGGAAGATTTCATTTATTCAAAAACTTACCATATTCTTTCAAGGGGGACTAAGTCAGATGACTGATTCTAATTTTTCAAATATAATATATAATAAACATGTTTTACACACACACACATATATATATATATATATATATATATATATATATATATATATATATATATATATATATATACACACCAGTATAACTTAAGTTCGTGATATATTTGAAAAACTAGAATTGATCATTCGGCTGAAGGGTTATGTTATATATATATATATATATATATATATATATATATATATATATATATATATATATATATAAATCAAAGATAATATCTTCGTAGTGTTTGGGGCTTAGGTTTATAAGCAGAATTAATCCATTTTCTTCCTTATCATTTCCTTTATGATGTTGGGACATCCATCGTTCGTTAACATGTCTCATGATTTCCAATTCTTCGTGAGCAGCTTTTCAACTACTGCAGTGGGAGAAGGTCCCCCTTATATAAGCCCTAACCACTGACCTCTTCCTGTGCGTTGATTCACTGGCCAACATTTGTAGATTTCATGAAAACTGGTTAGGCACATTGGGGTTGTCATTTCTCAATAAGGACGCAAAGGTAAAGGAGACTATTTTGCTTGCTAGGTAGGAGTGTGAGGTTTAGGTTTGTCTTTAATCTTCACCGTACTAACCCTTTCTGATTCCTCAGGAGGTCTTTTAAACTACAAATGGGGATCCTACTGCCACTCCATCTACCTGCTCCTTTGCGTCAGGAAAGAGAGCCCTATTTTCAGGATTCTAGCAACTATTTAAACAATTCTTTAGGAATAAGAAGGGGGTCCTGGGCAGATCTGTAGACATTGTCTAAGTTGATTTGGATGGTTTCCTGAAGTGGGACATTGCAGAACAGGCTTTCCACAATTAGAGATGATACATCTTCGGCAGGTTCAGTGCCTAAAAAGGATATCAATAAATTCAACAGAGTACTTCAATGAACAACCTGCTGGTGTGTAAGGCACCAAGATGATGTTTTATACCTAACCCAATTTATAGGTTGGGGATGCCATTTGTTAAATAATAGTCTTAGAGGATTTCCTGGTTTGTGTATTGTAACAGTTCGATAGTAACATCTAGGTCCATAGTCGACTACTTTTGGGAATTTCACACCGGGCGCCAAGTTATTGTTTTTTTTTTTTTGTCAATCCTCCTGCCTTTTTAAAAACTTTCTGTTGGGTCCTTGATTAATATCAGGAACATTGTGATGTCATTTAAGAAGTCATCAGTAATCTGAATTTATTCTTCTCTTCTAATGATGACACATACAGAAGATTTATCACCTTTCCTCCGGAATGTCCTCTGTGTTCCTAAGTTCCTTAGCTGTTTCGTGAAAGGATCTATTCATAATTTTACTGGAAAAAATGCTACATCGTTGTCCAGCTTCACCAATTAGATCACTCATATTAGTAGAGGGCAAATTCTTTATGCATGATGAAGAAAATCTGATCTAAAGATATCTATAAGTATCTCGGTTTCAATCCTCATTGCTTCAGGGTGAGGCTTACTCATATAATAAAACTGCAGTCCGAGATTTAGGTCAACACGTATTAGATTTATAAAGCAATCTTGGTGTTTTTTATTTCTAACTGGGCCACCAACCAAGTTTCTTTGCATGCCTTATAGTGACTACTTATGTCTTCTTTCAGATCTTCTAGGAGGTTCTTAGTTTTCTCTTGGATATTTCATACGTCAAGACAAGAATCCTTCATAAAAGGACCATATTAGGGACAATGAATTTGTTCATGAGAAAAAAGAATATGGGAGGCTAATGATTGATGAGGCATTGTGCATCAGTATGCAGTAGGCTGTGTTGAACATTAAAATTTCCCCAGACTATGTCCTCCACTCCATCAAGAGGACATTTCGACACATGCCTCCAAAACGTTTCCTAGAGCCTAAGGAACTGGTGTTATGGAACTTTATTGAGAATTGAGCGTTTACTCCAACGCAAGATCTTTCGAACCCACACTGGAATTATGAACCTTCATTAAAGATACAGATGTCTTCAGCATCATTATCATGAGTTTTTGTGAAAACTACCTTTAAATTCTCGTATATTGTTTTTGATGCTTCTAAATTTCTTCCAATGTTCGTTTGTATGAATGAACTGATATTATGTAAATATTACTAAAACCAAAGGTACATTTTGAAAAAGTGATAAAAAAGTGATGTTAAGGTCAAAACCAAGGCCAAACTTGGTAACTGCAGTTGTGATGAAAAACAGTCATACCTCCTTAGTAGACAAGGAGTCTAAGACCAAGTTAGTTCACAAATTCAATTGCTCAGAGCAGGAGTGTAAGCCCCTTAACATATGCTACGTTGGTCACATAATGACTCCAAACTCTTCCCAGTAATGAGACTATACACAGCACTTTGTAGAAGCACATAAGAAACCTCCATTAAATTACCTTATCAGGGACACATGTTATTCACAAAGAGGGGGTCTATGGTAGGTCAGTTTTTTATTGTTGAAAATGTGTGCATCAGGATGCAGCAGCCTGTGTTGAACTTTAAAGATCCAGATGCCTTCAGCAGTAATTATTTATTTATTTTTTTAAATATCTAATTTTCATAAGCTGCTTTTTTTTATTTCTTTTATTTTCGTTTGAAGGAATGCATTGTCACTAGATGAAGAGCAATAGGTTATACCTTCTTCCTTTTATTTTGCCGTTCTAGTTGCTTATATTATTCATCCATACACACATACATACATACTTACATACATACATACACATATATACATGTATATATATACATGTATATATATACACATGTATATATATATATATATATATATATATATATATATATATATATATATATATATATATACGTTATACATGATTTCATCAATAACTAATTATCCATACCCACACACACACACACACACACACACATATATATATATATATATATATATATATATATATATATATGTATATATAATTACATATATATATGTATATGTAAATAATTGTATATACAGTATATGTATGTATATATATATATATATATATATATATATATATATATATATGTGTGTGTGTGTGTGTGTGTGTGTACAGTATATATAATTATATATGTATGTATATATATGTATAATTATATATATATATATATATATATATATATATATATATATATATACACAAACACATACACATATACATATAGGTATTGAAAAGAAATCATATGCCACTATTTGCATGTATAAACAGATACAAGGAAAAAATAGGCATCTAGGGTTATTCGGCTCTTTACTATGTTTATTCGTGCAGCTTCATGAAGATACACTTCTTGTTAGCTCTTAGTACTACATGCTGCTTTTATATTCCAGTGATATTCACTGAATCTAATAGCATATGTACTTGAGAGATTTTTCAAGTATATATGTATATAGGAATATATTTATCTACCTATACATCAGTCGAATATATATATATATATATATATATATATATATATATATATATATATATATATATATATATATATATATATACACACGTTTGCACGCACATGTAGGTCATTACGAAGATTAGAAACAATAACCTATTCTGATTCACTTCTAGTCCATATATTTCGATTAAACATGAAAATGAAACATTTGCCATAAATCATTACCTGAACAGTATTGCTCTTTTACCAACAACTTGTTTTATCCTTTACTTATAACAGCTTGTCTAGATCATTTGTTCATTTAGGGTTGTAGTGGTAACGTCCCTGACTGGTAAAGGCCAGACTAATGTTCGATTCTCGCTCAAACTCCTTAGTTCTTTGGTCGTTGCAACTTCACCATCCATTTGAGCTAAGGATGGGGGTTTGGGATAGCCTATAGGTCTATCTGCTTAGTCGTCAGCAGCGATTGCCTGGCCCCATTTGGTTCTAGCTTGGGTGGAGAGGGGGGCTTGGGTGCTGATCATATATGGCCAGTCTATAGGGCAATGTCACTGTCCCTTGCCTTTGTTATTCATGAGTAGCCTTTAAACCTTTTTTTCTATACGAGAAAACACCCTTGTATCACTAATTTTATATGACTATGATTTCCTTCCGGGCCTTAGTCTCTTCTGTCTTTTGCTTCAGCCACATCTTCTATTCAGTTCTTCCCCTCTCGCATCTCCCCTTCGGAATCTCCCCTCCCTCCACCTTCGTCTGCCCGGGCTCTGATAACAGATGGAACAGTCCCACTGAGGAGCTTAGCGCTCTACACTAGACGACCCAACTTAGTTAGGCCTTAGGGCCTTTATAAAAAAAAATAAAAAAAAAACTTCACTTATTTCAAGGGAATAGGCTATAAGATCAAGCATAGACAATGCTATTTTAGACAACTAAAATAACGAGGCATTTCAATAATATTATTTATCAGTTATTTCGACTGGTGCTTTGTATTAAATTATATTGTACTTAGCAGAACAGTGTTATGTTTAAGTTGAAAAAAAAAAAAAAACATTGCATAAAGATTTCTAAAATGATTAAATGTTTTTACTCATATTCCTATTTTTAGTATTGCTATATATTTCCATCTTGTATTAAGAAACAATACGGCGGATAAAACGTTTATTAAAACATGAAAGTACCACTCAAAGATGACTTACGCACAAAGATTAACCCACAAAACAAGTCTTGGTTTTTAATGAATGCGCTCGCTCTCTCTCTCTCTCTCTCTCTCTCTCTCTCTCTCTCTCTCTCTCTCTCTCTCTCTCTCTCTCTCTCTCTCTCTCTCCGCTTACACACGCACAAACAACTTTTAAAATTCTCGGGAATGAAAATAAAATGCCATCAGTCTACGATTTTTGGATTGGCAAAATACAAGGAACATACGTTATTCAATCTCTCTCTCTCTCTCTCTCTCTCTCTCTCTCTCTCTCTCTCTCTCTCTCTCTCTCTCTCTCTCTCTCTGTATATATATATATATATATATATATATATATATATATATATATATATATATATATATATATATATATAGTACATAAATTGCCTCCAAATTCTACTGTATATTTCTATATAACTACAACTACTAGGCACTATTTGGTCTTATTTTTTTTAAAGACTGCCACATATTTATTTACTTAATTCTTTTATAAACTACATTAATTGCACTTTGTACAACAGTAAATTTATGTTATTATTTTCTGATATGTATTTTAAAAGCTGAATTTACTTTTTCTGTTGCATTAAATACCTGCATTCTTTATACCATTCTTTCTTCTATAGGATTTTTTCTTTATTTCGACCAATAACTCGAATCACAATGTCTATCACTGATATCATAAGCAATCAGAAACTATATTTTGTAATGCAGGATGCAGCAAATGAGATTGCATTGATATTCATTAGAATTTTCGTAATAAACATCATAAATGATACTGATAAATCTAATATGGCAGAATAACATTATCGCAACAGACCCACCAGAAAAAAATGAGGAATAGACACTAACACTTCTTCTACAACCATGAGAGAGAGAGAGAGAGAGAGAGAGAGAGAGAGAGAGAGAGAGAGAGAGAGAGAGAGAGGGAGAGAGAGAGGAATAGGCATTAACCACTTTCTACAAGAGAGAGAGAGAGAGAGAGAGAGAGAGAGAGAGAGAGAGAGAGAGAGAGAGAGAGAGAGAGAGAGAGAGAGAGAGGAATAGGCATTAACCACTTTCTATAAGAGAGAGAGAGAGAGAGAGAGAGAGAGAGAGAGAGAGAGAGAGAGAGGAATAGGCATTAACCACTTTCTACAAGAGAGAGAGAGAGAGAGAGAGAGAGAGAGAGAGAGAGAGAGAGAGAGAGAGAGAGAGAGAGATAGGATTAGGCATTAACCACTTTCTACAAGAGAGAGAGAGAGAGAGAGAGAGAGAGGAATAGGCATTAACCACTTTCTAAGAGAGAGAGAGAGAGAGAGAGAGAGAGAGAGAGAGAGAGAGAGAGAGAGAGAGAGAGAGAGAGAGAGGAATAGGCATTAACCACTTTCTACAAGAGAGAGAGAGAGAGAGAGAGAGAGAGAGAGAGAGAGAGAGAGAGAGAGAGAGAGGAATAGGCATTAACCACTTTCTACAAGAGAGAGAGAGAGAGAGAGAGAGGGAGAGAGAGAGAGAGAGGAATAGGCATTAACCACTTTCTACAAGAGAGAGAGAGAGAGAGAGAGAGAGAGAGAGAGAGAGAGAGAGAGAGAGGAATAGGCATTAACCACTTTCTGAGAGAGAGAGAGAGAGAGGAGAGAGAGAGAGAGAGAGAGAGACCCACCGGGAAAAGAGAAATAGACATTAACCATTTCCTACAACAGAGAGAGAGAGAGAGAGAGAGAGAGAGAGAGAGAGAGAGAGAGAGAGAGAGAGAGAGAGAGAGAGAGAGAAAATTGTCAACCGCACGCTCGCAATGCTAAAAATGATATTATCTCAGAATTAGCACTTGGCCTGAAATTAAAGCCGTTTGTTCATGCTGCTGCTCAGGCAATTTTGACTTATCTCCGAGATAGCAGCGTAGCATGTTTTCCTAAAAGCTGATTTGTGGATTGTCTTCTTCTCATTTGCTTCTTTGAAGTCATTAGATCTCAATCTAGCTGCACAAACTTCTAAGGAAGATTTCTTTTTAGTCTTGTGCGTTTCATATCAACATTAAGTAATTATCTAGTTTTTTTTTTATTTCATTAGGAGAGGACATTGCCATCTTGATATCTTGAGAGAAAATAATTGTCTCGTGGACGTAAATCTCTTCTGAGATTTGCAGGATCCCTTTTGATATCATATCTAAGACAAATAGTCTTCTACGTATAAATCAGTTTCGGGTATGACAGTTTCATGTGTATTTTACGTCTCAAATGTGTGGCCCCTTGTGTACATGTTATCCTTTTTATTTCTTGCACGAGTAAATTATTCTCCGAGGATTAATTAATATGAGAGAGAGAGAGAGAGAGAGAGAGAGAGAGAGAGAGAGAGAGAGAGAGAGAGAGAGAGAGAGAGAGAGAGAGAATTCTTCTGATTATTAAATTTTCTTAAGAAAATGCCAAATTTCTTTGGTAAAAATAAAAACCTAAATTCGTGAACAATGATAAAGTGAGTTAAGCAGCCTTTCAGAAATACTGAAATCAGGTTACTAAGACAGAACGAGAAATGAAACAAGACCTAAATAACAGATACAGAAACGAATGTAAAGCCAAATACGGAACCCTCAAGACTGGCGAAAACTACACAGCGAAAAGACGCAGAGATATTTAGCGATAACAATTTGCAGGTTATTTCTCTTCCTTGGAGGCTATTAAAGATCTCCATAATCCAAACAGAGCGCCAATCCCTGACGCGACTGAAAGAGTGTATATCATCTAAGCCAAACAAAGAGGTAGAGCTAAATGAAGAGCGCGTTGATAAGAAAGGGAGAAGGAACTGAAGGTGGGCACTGTGTGCCTCATCTTGGTGTTAATTACTCCCGACAGTCTACTGATAACGAGGGCAGTTGGGTCATTAGGTCGTTATAAGCCACTTGGGCCATCTGCCACCTACGAGACTTAATTAAATTTCTTAACAGGATCCACGGACGCCAACTTGAAACCCATAAATGAGGTCCAGTCTCTTACAGATTTAATGTCTACTCATATGAGCCAGATATTAATAATCACGCCAGTGTGATGTGGCCAAGTTCAATTAACAATCTCGTCTTGACAGTCTCTCTCTCTCTCTCTCTCTCTCTCTCTCTCTCTCTCTCTCTCTCTCTCTCTCTCTCTCTGAGATGACTCTTAAGCTAATTTTTGCCATGTGAGATTTTTGTTTTCTTTGGATATTTACGACTCGACAACGAATTCCATCTTCATCATATCCCTACAACATACTGTACTTTAAAAATAAACTAGCTCTGTGAGAGTAGAGCTCGACTCACGGGACAGGATAATCTCTTTTCTTTTAATAGTAAAAATAAGATGAAACTGATATCAAGATTTTGTATATTCTACGCCATATTTATCTCTATATCTATATATCTATACACGCACATACACACACACAGACACAAACACACACACATATACATATATACAGTATATATATATATATATATATATATATATATTATATATAAATGCATACACATACACACACACACACAAACATATATATATATATATATATATATATATATATATATATATATATATATATATAATATATATATATCTCACACGTGTGTCCAGATCAGAAATTTTAAAGACGTAGTTGAAAGGAGAAGAATTAAGTAAAAGTCAAAATAACAAATAAAAATCAACATGAAAAGAAGCAAAAAGATTTACTTTTCCGATAAAAAAAAGGCTACAAAAGAAGAAAATGCAAATTGGTACTGAAAGAAATATAGCAGCATTCCACCAATATGCAAATAAATAGCCCCCATATTATTATTATTATTATTATTATTATTATTATTATTATTATTATAACTAGCTAAGCTACAACCCTAGTGGAAAAAGCAAGATGTTATAAGCCCAAGGGCTCCAACAGGGAATAATAGCCCAGCGAGGAAAGGAAATAAATAAACGATATAAGAAATAATGAAAAATTTAAATGAAATATTTTTAAAACATTAACACCATTAAAATAGATTTTTTATTTATAAACTATAAACAGACTTATGCAAGCCTGTTAAAAAAAAAAAAAATTAAAAAATAAAAATAAAAATGCTGCGAGTTTGAACTTTTGAAGTTGTACTGATTCAACTACCCAAATAGGATGATCACTCCAAAACTTGGTCACACCTGGAATAAAACTTTTAGAGTACTACGTGGTATTGAGCCTCATGAAGGAGAAGGCCTGACTATTTGACTTAACTACATACCTAGTATTACGAACATGAGGGCTGTCCTACATTTTCACTATGAATGAAATGAAATATCTCTAAGACTTGGCACTGAGAAATCGTGGTACGTCAAAGGAATACAGATATTAGCATTTAGTTAAATTACTCGGTGAATAACTCTTGAAGTTTACCTCTGCAATGCAAGATATGAAATATTTTAAAAAACAAATTTTCCAAATATTGTCTAAATCATAATAATAGTTTTTATGATTTTATTCGGAAAATAAATAATGGTATCCAATTTCTATACACACACACACACACACACACACACATATATATATATATATATATATATATATATATATATATATATATATATATATATATATATACACATATACACATATACATATACAGTCTAGAGATACAAATTAGTATGAACTTAATGTATTCAACATTAATACGATTACCTCTGTAAATGTAAGAAACATAATACAATTTACCATATTTCTGACAACAGCTGATGATGCACTTTTAATCAACAGGACAAAAGAAATCTATACTTGAATATATATACAATCCAGTTATGTTGAATGTAAAATCTAGGCATGACTGCAGCTAAATCTGTGTATAAAAGTTCCAAGGTTAACTACAGGTTGACAATAAAATTTTACATGTACTAAAACAACAGACCATCATTCGACACCGATATTTAAAATTATTTCGATTAAATGTAACCACTGCTCCAAATAGTCTTTGGTAAAGTACTTGGAGGTCATACACATATTGTCGAAATAGTAATACGAAGAAAATAAAGGACACGGACAGAATCAAAGGGTTTGGAGTATTTGATAAACATGGTCACTGACAAAGGTTCTGAGATTTAGAAAAAGATAGAAAAATATGGCCTTTCAATTGACACGTAACCTTGAAAAAAATGGTCAAGAAATAAATATTTTAAGAAAAATGATACTATATCCCACCGTTTCTAAGAACTTATGTTTATCCAAATCAGGGGGAAATGATGTAAAACCAATATATTGCTAATATCATTAGCAATATTACTAGTAGTATCATCATTACCATCATTAAGTTTTTTTATCTTAAAAAAAAAGGTCAAGATGAACAGTATTTTAAGGAAACAATTACCAATCTATCAGGGAAGCTTCATCCATTGCCAAGAAGAATAAAACTTTAACCTTTCAATTTAAACTGTTAAATTGTAACACCTACACTCTAATATACGCAAAGATAAAAGAAAAAAAAAACTAGCAATTTTATCAAGAGGTATTTTCAACCAAGTTTCATAAAAATGAGAAAAAAACTATATATATATATATATATATATATATATATATATATATATATATATATATATATATATATAGACATCTTAAATTGACCTTGATGGTAAATTTAAGTGTCTGCAGAATTAAAAATAAGAACAATAAAAACAATGACATTAATCGATGATGAACTAATGGTAACATCTATAATGCTTGAATGAACTATACTATCAGAGCGAAAGTAAATTAAGGTATAATGATATGAGTACCAGTTGTTGATCTGGACTCCCATCAAAAAAGAAGTAAAGAGATCCAACGAATTTATGAATGAAAGTATTGGCATAACGCCATGAGTTGGAGAAAACAGGGTCATTCAATGTCAAAGTGATCAGTACAACTGAAGTGACTCAGCACAGAAGAAATAGTTTAGCCTCAAAGAATGTATTCATTATCAAGGATGTTATTCACAGCTAAGGCGGTTATTGTGTTGTAAAGGAATCGTTTGATGCTTTCAAATGAAGTGGACACTGAGCCCTGAATGGGAGATTCAGCACATGCTAGCACATTCAGAAAAATACAGGCTTAAGTGATCCAAGGTGAAGTGGTCACACATCGTGATTCTTTCCCAAGAATTAAGAAGTTATTTGACTCCCACGAGGTGAATCGGAACCTATTGGTTCATTAGGAGTCGTAAGGCTTCTTGCCACTATCAAGATCATTTACTACAGCTAATGTAACAACAAATGCAGCCGTTTCTATTCCACTGCAGGACAACGCCCTCAGACATGTCAATTCATGTCTGGGGTTTGGCCATTTTTCATCACCACGCTGGCCAGTGAGGATTGGTGATGATGGAGATTTCCATTTTCGCAGGAAACCAACCTAGTATAGGTGATCCTGACTAGTACAACTTTACTGACCATGGCGATAGGCAAACCCTTTCACCACGTTTAGTTACCCCCAATACAGAAAGGATCACATAATGCAATAAACACCTTATACATAATTTGGTTCGAAAGAGGTCGCAGAGTAACAGCGGTCACTTTGTACAGAATGTCATTTAAATCATCAGAAATTACCAAGCTTTAACAATGTCATTCAACAACTTCCCTTCCTTAGACTATATGTCTTTCATTCATATCTAAGTAACATAGTCAATGCGGGGCTACTAGACACCAGTGAGATCCTCAAAACACAGGCGAAGTTCTGCATCAGGACAAGCTAGATCATCACTCTTGACAATCTCTAACACATTAACTGAAAATCAACTATAGGGACACTCAGTCGAGCGCAGACCTTCGCCGAGGCAGCTTATTCATCAACCTTTTGCTGGACCTTAACCTTGACCTTTGACCATAACATGTATTAATTAGCGTGATTTTCATACACTCAAATACAAACCAAGTTTGAAGTATCTGTGTCAACGATTTCCAAACTTATAACTGATTACGTGAATTCAACATTTTGCATGACCTTGACCTTGCAAAATTTAATCATTTACAGCTTTTTACATAGCAATTAATCGCTACACGTTTCATGACTCTACGATTAAAATTATGGTCAGGAAGCTGTTCACAAACCAACAAACACACACAAACAAATTACAAACAAACAGACAGGGGATAAAACATAACCTCCTTCCAACTTCATTGGCGGAGTTAATAATCTTCGTAATGGGTAATATGCAGAAAGAATTATATTACCTAATGACTGTTATTTGTTATGTTCCTCATAACAAATAGAAAATTTTCAGGTAACGTGCAGGAAAGTAACGTTTTATTATAATTATTATTACTTGCTAAGCTACAACCCTAGTTGGAAAAGCAGGATGCTATAAGCCCAAGGGCTCCATAAGGGAAAGTAGCCCAGTGAGGAAAGGAAACAAGGAAAAATAAAATACTTTAAGAACAGTAACAACGTTAAAATAAATATTTTAGCTTTAGAAACAGATATAATGGCAAATGAGTGTTAAAATCACAAGGTCATCCATATAATTATCAGCCCACGTCATACGATAGCCATATGGCAAAAGCTAAAATCTCACTATCTCAAAGCAGCAATGATAAAAAAAGCAATACATTTTCAGCCTGGTGTACATAATATTATGCAACGTGGGAGTCACTGCTTGCGCGTCCTATTTACCATCTGTCATGGCACATGGTTGCATATGCAACACGCGTGTACATCCGATGAGTGATCGCTACTAAATGAATGGAGACATTAACACCTATCACTGTTAGTCTACGAACTGTAACATTTATTCTTTCATCCAGATGTTATTGGACCAATTTAAATTTTAGATAAAACAAAAGTAATCTAGATTTAAAACCAGCTCTGTAAATGTTCGTTCTCTATTTAATGCAAAACACAAAGGACCACAATCTTTTATATCGTGCAAGTCACTTAACAAAAGCTGTTTTATTTCTTCGTATTTAAATATGATGTAGGTTACTTCGATACCGAACCTGACATTAGGTACATGCTGCAGATGGGTTTGGCTTATGCATTAATTTATAACATTACAGCGACTATTTTAAAACAATCAAACAGCTCATATTTCTGACTTAAGACTTTATTTTTTCTGCTGACAATAAAACATGTGATTTAATTCCTTTCCATTCACACGAAGTTAGGGAATGAGTATGTATAACAGAGTCAACGTAAGGAAAATAAAATCTTTGATTTAAATCAGAAACGTACACATTCCTATGGTTAAAAACCGTTCAATAAATAATAGAAAAGGATAAATAAACATTGTGATCGAAAGGTACTATTAAAAGAAAAAGATTTTTTTTTTCATATCTCGTTGTATGAAAATCAATTAGAAGAAAAAGGTTATTAATCTGCAGATCAAACAACATATTTGTATAATAAAAAGTTTTTTTTGGTTTTCTAAGATGAGAAGGGAATAGGCTGTGAACAACACTCAATAAATAAAGTTACCAAAATAATATATCTATAAACTAAAATATTGTAATTATTTATATATTGCCAGATTTTAATTTTGAATTTCTAATTGTATTTTGCGGGGCTACGTCTGCGTTAATTGAAGAAATGGTGATTTGTCAACTTTCGTGTGAAACAGTCTCAGTCAAGGAACAATTACGTTGGGAGGCAAAATGCAGACCTGCAAACGTCGGATATTATACGAATAAAATATGAAAAAAGTCAATGTTTTTTATATTCCTCGTAGTACAAGGCGTATATTTCAGGGTAACTTAAAATGTTTATATCAACTTTTATTATATTTCTAATCAGAACATCGATAACAATAAACAATATATATATATATATATATATATATATATATATATATATATATAGATAGATAGATAGATACATACATACATATATGCATATATATATATATATATATATATATATATATATATATATATATATATAGATACATACATACATCTATATATATACATATATCTACACACACACACACACACACACATATATATATATATATATACTGTATATATATATATATATATATGTATACTGTATATATATATATATATATATATGTATACTGTATATATATATATATATATATATATATATATATATATATATATATATATATATATATATGACTGTACTTGAGATCAGCCTTATCTTATTGAAAATAATTTTTTTCTTTGTCTCCTCTAATAAAGACCCAAACACTATCCATTTCCCGCGAACAACAACCCTATCGAGTCTCAGAGAGAACCGGTATCTGATGTGTCTTTCGCTCAAGGTTAAGATAAGGTAATTAGTATCCATTATGACTAGATGCAGTAACTGCCTACTTGATTATAAGGTTGGGATTCCTATCTTGATTTATGCAACTGTCGCCCTGATCTAACAAATGGGAGTGGGCATACGCTAATAAATTACCGAGCTTACAAGCAGCATGATAGTGTTATAAATGGCTAACCTCTTCAGGGACACTAACAAAGAACTGAATCTTGCCTTGACAAATATAGCCAAATATCTATTCTCCTTTGTTGAGAAGAATTTTGGATTCAGGTATTCATTATACGTATTATGTCATTGTGTGGAATCGGCTCTCCATCAATATTAAACTGCATAAATCTGAACAAGTAAAATTATAAATACTGATTTACTATAAAGTTTACCTAATGCTTAAAGCTTAAGTAAACGTTATAGTAAAGCCAACACTCTAAATAGAATAATCTACATCTCACGATGGATATGTTTAACACGGTTCCTTCTTAATACAGAAAATCGGCAAATCATTACTTTTTTGTAATAGTGTATACACGGGAGGAACAATCTAATATCAAGTTGAAATTTGTGGGCTAAAAGCATCCAATTTAAGAAAAAAAAGGGTAAAAGATAAAAGAAAAAAAAACGCCAAAATTCAGTAGCCATATGGAATTATATATTGCATCATCCAAAAAAAAAATCATATATAAAATTATAAAGCGAGATGTACCACGATAAAACCTAAAAGGTCTTTGATGATAGGAATTCCTGTATGTGATGTGACTAGGTGATTTTCGGAGCAAGCAACTCCCCTTTGCCACAGCCATATGGCGGCTGACCAGCTACTGGAATTCAATTTATATCAGTAATTAATTATAATCTCAGCCAGCCCTTCTTAGCCCCTGGGAGCAACTTGCAACATCCAAGATGAGGCTTAGGGGCAACACAAGAGCAATGCACTACTGATACTCGGAGTAAGACAGGGAGTTTTCCACCTTACGGACGAGCTCCAGAGAGACGTTAACCGTGCGTTCTTTACCCGGTGTGACGCGGAACTTTTGTTTAATTACGTATTGTCATGACGGGGCTCCTGTTCGGGTGGGGAT
>NC_090732.1:17502143-17504643 GCF_036898095.1 Palaemon carinicauda
TCTTCCCCCATCTGTAAACTATCCTTTCTTTACCACTTCCCGTCCATCTATTCAACCCTCCATCTTTTCTTACTTGTTTTTAATCTTCACAATAATCTTCAAAAGTATCCTCCATCTCTCTCCCTCCCCCCCATCCCCACAGCGTACAAACAGCTCCATCCTTACCTCTCCCTTCGTCTCCTTCGCCCTTCCTCTCATCACCTCGTTATTGTTTTTCGCAACAAAAGATTCTAACCGCCGAGGACGTGTCGGCATCTGCATACCCTCCCAATAGCATCCGCGAAGGACCAAGGAGCTGCTGCTGCTGCGGGCGGGCACCCGAGTCCGCCCTACTCATCCTCTCAATTAGCACTCATTAGCTTTTTTCGATCAAGATTTAATTGCATCGTGCCATTCTCTACCACTAATGTGCTTTCAGTAATTACTCTCCGCATCAAATACTTCGAGTCCGATTTCAATTGGACTTAGATGGTGGGTCTTGGCTTGTAAGAGGTTAGGTAACTTGTGTGAGTGTGTGTGTGTGTTGCAAGTGATCACCTGTTCTTTTTTAGTTTTTAATCGTACCCAAAGGGTATCTTTAAACTCTTTCCATAATTACTTCTAACGTAAGGCCTGCTGGCTCTAACATACATAGTTTACTCTTGGTCATACTGATTAGTTCTCTGTATAGCCATTTCTCTCTCTCTCTCTCTCTCTCTCTCTCTCTCTCTCTCTCTGAAGATGCGAACACCAGTGTATATTTGCGAAGTCTCTACAATCATAACTCAAAAGGCTGCGTGAACTTATCTGTATATCTGGGTCTTCATTCGAGTCAGCATCGTTGGTAATTACCGAAAGAGAACGAGGGGGGTGGGGGGAGGAGGATAGTTGGAACCATTCCTAATTCGTCTGCTTAAAGGGAATTTAGATTACATTTATTACATGCTCAGATACATTTAGCTACTGCAGAGAACTCCTCTAATTGGCGGTGGAAGGCCGGCAGGTGGCAGTTAATGGGTAGTTAATACATATTCCTATTTATATTTACGCCTCGCTAATAACGATCCTTACGGGTCAAGTGGAACGGTTATTACCGAGGGTCGGTCGACCGAATGCAGTTGATGTAAAGGGCGAATTTCCAAAACGGATTTGATCGAGAGAGAGAGAGAGAGAGAGAGAGAGAGAGAGAGAGCGAGAGAGAGAGAGAGAGGACCAAATGCAGTTGATATAGAGGGTGAATTTCTAAAACTAGAGAGAGAGAGAGAGAGAGAGAGAGAGAGAGAGAGAGGACCAAATGCAGTTGATATAGAGGGTGAATTTCCAAAACAAGAGAGAGAGAGAGAGAGAGAGAGAGAGACTGGTCGACTCTCTCATGCCGTATCTTATCTCTCCCAATTCGGTGCATTCTTCTTTGTCGTAATTATTTCCGCTTATCTTTCTCTTGCCTTCGTAAAGAAGGACGTGAAATTGTAGCATACGAAGTGATTCCTGTACAGTTTATTACCCGAATGAGGCTTCATAACAGGTTTAGAGACCAGTGATACGGACTCACCGGTAATTTACCGATTAAAAAACGAGGCTACCTCGGTCTGCCTCTTGTCTTACACTGTCAAAGAAGGATTCTTAGCATAATGAAAAATCCTGAGAGAGAGAGAGAGAGAGAGAGAGAGAGAGAGAGAGAGAGAGAGAGACTTTGACCCTGGCGCCTGGATTGTACCGCCATAAAATACTTATGGTGAAACCAGTAGCAGGATATATTTAGATTCGAGATTATAATTATGGATTTGCCAAATCAGGATGGATGAAGATTTTTAAACGATTTCAAAGGGGATGGGTAGGAGTGTTCTTCACAGACGAGGAATACCTGGTCATGCTCGACGATGGGGCAGACTTGTATGTGTATGTGAAAATACGTGTACTCGATAATTTTGCTCTCTCTCTCTCTCTCTCTCTCTCTCTCTCTCTCTCTCATTTTGTTTGACATCAGCCTACTTATAGATCTGCAGCCTGTTTAATTTCACTTGGGAGCCAAAAAATCAATGTCTCTCTCTCTCTCTCTCTCTCTCTCTCTCTCTCTCTCTCTCTCATTCTGCTTGACACTAGCCTACTAATAGATCTGCATTCTGTTTAATTTCATTTTGGATCCAAAATCTCTGTTTAATTTCATTTTGGATCCAAAATCTCTGTTTAATTTCATTTTGGAACCAAAATCTCTCTCTCTCTCTCTCTCTCTCTCTCTCTCTCTCTCTGCTCTCTCTCTCAAGGAAATCACCAATTCTGCTTGACACTACTAGCCTACTAATAGATCTTCAGCCTGTTTAATTACATTTTGGAGCCAAAAAAATCAACGACTCTCTCTCTCATTCTGTTTGACACTGGCCTACTAATAGGTCTGCGGGCTGTTTAATTTCATTTTGGAGCCAAAAAATCAATGGCCCTCTCTCTCTCTCTCTCTCTCTCTCTCTCTCTCACTGAAAGAAATTAAATTCTGTTTGACACTAGCCCACTAATGGATTTGCAC
>NC_090732.1:17509643-17527143 GCF_036898095.1 Palaemon carinicauda
GTAAGCGTTAAAAATATTGGCTAAATTACACGAATGTGTTTGAAGGGAACTGAACCTCCCTTTGCAATTTCTCTTTTTAATTATATATTTTCGTATGATTCACTATATTACATAAACTTCCCTTCTGTTATTCTATATTCTAAGGTTTTTCATACGAATTGTAGTTGCTGATCCTCGACATTAATTCTCTGTTTCGTAAACAGTCCCGTTTTATTAATTCTGCTTCGTACGAATGAGGAAGCAATTCAAGTATTGGTCATATCTCTAAACAACAAAATAGCTTAAATTTCGTTATAAGAGTAATTTTTTACCTAAAATTCTGTGTTACAAAGTATTAAATAAACCCTAGCTGAAAATTTTTTAGTAACGTCATGCAGAAAAATATTGTGCTATTCCATTCAGATATGATTTAAATAAAAAAAAAAAATCGGACACTGCACAGAAGCAGATATGAAATAAGCTGTATGTATGTATGTATGTATATAATTTATTTATATATATATATATATATATATATATATATATATTTATATACATATATATATACATAGATATATATAGATATATGTATATGTATATGTATATGTATATGTATATGTATATATATATATATATATATATATATATATATATATATATAAGGAAAATATTTGCATCTACACCTCCATAGGCATTAACATCCAGTTAATGAGTTTTAATTTTAAGAAACCGAAACGTAAAAGAAGTCTAGGTTCAAGATACAGGAATGAGGAAGATCGAGTAACTCATAACTCTGTTTACTGCCCCCAAAAAAAAAAAAAAAAAAAAAAAAAAAAAAAAAAAAGTTGTCTTTTCTTTTGGACAGTGAGTGACAGAACCAATTGATTTATTATGTATGTATGTATATAGATAAACGGAAAGAATAATGATGGGAATAACGCTGAGTCAGGAAAAGAGCAACATGGTTAAAACTAAAGTAAAGAATGTTTTAACATGTAATAACAAAAAATGACCAATGACAGGACATATGAGAATGACAGATAATAGATGAACATTGAGAATAACAGAATGGGTCCCAAGAGATTTCAAAGGAAGCTAAAGAAGGAAGAGAAGACGATGGATTGACGGGCTAAGGAAGTTTGCGGGAGTGGACTGGCACAGAAGGACCATATGCAGACGCAAGTGGAAGGATATGTCTGAGGCCTTTGTTTTACAGTGGACTAATAACAACTGATGATAATATACATATGATATGTGAGCAAGTTACTAGATGGTACTCCTTCTCATACAATTAGCATTATAAAATTGACTAAAAAAGAATAATTATAAGAAAAAAACATAACAAAATTAAGACGAACATATAATCTGGCGTGAGCTTTCCGGAATAAAAAAGAAAGGAAAATTACATACAGGAACTTCGGGAAAAAAAACATAAAAAGCCTCTTCAGGACAAAATCATGGTAATGAAAGAGAGAGACCTCATTAAATATGCCATAACAAAATGACACTTAATTACAAAATCAGTGCAAGACAAAAGACCCTCTACAATTACTAGACTCGAGATACGACCTATTAAAATATCCTTCCCTTTTAAATAGGAGAGAGAGAGAGAGAGAGAGAGAGAGAGAGAGAGAGAGAGAGAGAGAGAGAGAGAGAGAGAGAGAGAGAGAATGTAAATGGAATGGCGTAACAAACAGATAAGTCCCTTAACTTAGGTTCTGCAGTGTTACCAATGTTAAAGGCCAACGATGTTCAGAACCCTTTTCCGAAAGGGTTATGGTTTAATGGCCTGCTCACGCTCATTTCTGTCATTATTCTACCATACCTTTCTTAAGAATCTCTTGTACTTGAACAAAAAACTAAAACTTATGAACAATTATTTACAAATACAAAATTTGATTTGTACTTGAACTTATGAACAATTATTTAGTTTAAAAAAAGATTTTTGTACTTGAACAAAACCTATAAAACATTTGAAATATTCTACTTGGACAAAAACTATAAATATTATGGACAATTATAGTTAAAAAAAAGTTTTGTACTTGAACAAAATAATAAAACTTATGAACGAAAATTTAGTTTAATTTTTTGTTTTAACGACAAATAAAAAAATAAAGACGTAGTTACTAGGAAGTTACAGATTTCAACACAGAACCATCTAAAGAAAGCATGAAAAATTTACTCAAGTTCAAATATTAATCCGCAAAGGAATAGTTGAATGTTGATATTTGCAAAAAAATATCTCTACTTGGTTAAAATATTTTAAAACATTTAAAAAAAGTATATTTTAAGATTAATGACGAAACTGTGTAATAAAATTAACGCCTTTCCCCCAAATTATTGCTGCAAATGTGTGTGTGTATATATATATATATATATATATATATATATATATATATATATATACATATATTATATATATATATATATATATACATATACATACATATATATAGACATATATACAGTATATATATATAGTGTATAATATATATATATATATATATATATATATATATATATACTGTATATATATATATATATAGATATATTTATTTATTTATACTGCAGTTACACACATACACACATTACATGTGTATATATATATATATATATATATATATATATATATATATATATATATATATATATATATATATATATATATAATTTTTATATACATGATCTATTATAAGCAACTGTAATTCAAGCAGCAATTGACATCAAATGTCTCCTTTTTGATAAACATCCAGGTAACCAAGTAAAACATGAATATTTGATTAGTAACAAAAGAAATGCAAGGAGGAAAGGTTACCTGATGCAAGTAGCAGGTATCCGTCACAACTTCCGCCTTTGGTAACACTGCTCGTCAAGATAATTAGTCGCAGACCAAGTAATTATCAGGGTAATTAACAGGGCAATTATGAGTGATTACCCGTTTACCTGTTTCTCTGTGGTCTGATCATTGTAGGCCAGAAATTGTAGGTTTGGAGATCGTATGGTTAATGTCAGTCCGAGAGTGATGACGTCACTGCTGGATGACAGATTTAGTAGGATGTTACTTTACTTTACTTCATGGGCTGCTTTTTTGGTCCTATACAACAGAGGAACTCTACTCTCTACAGGGCCTCTACAGTCATTTTATCATAATCGTTCGAAAGGCTTCAAAATTTCACACCGCATATCGCGCATTTATTGCCAAATCCACGCTATCAAAAGCACTTTAGAGAACAAGAAAGTCTTCAGTTTCCTCTTGAAAGCCTTAATATCTTCAGTCTTTCGGATGTGTAATGGAGCTTATTTTATAGTCTCAGGACCGCATATTTAAAGGCTCTAGAGTCTAACAGTAGACATAACTGTAGGTTCTAAAAAATTGAAACGATCTGTAACTATTTTCGTGTCAAAACGATTTGTTGGCTGCACAATATGTAACAATTCTCTTACATATTTTGGACGTCCTGTTCTGATAACTTGATGGTTTAATTATCTAAAAAGCTTGTCCGGTCAATTTACTTTCTATAGACATTTAGCCGGAGTTTGAGGGGTTACGTGTTTTTTCATAAATTTTTCATAATGCTTCAAGATGTTTTTGTTATTTCGTAAATTAAAAGATATTTGAGAACATGATAATTAAGTAGTTTTTTTGTATATTACTTTCAATCCACCTCTAAAAAAATAAAAAATCATTAAATTCTAATTAAGCAAAGTTCACAAAGCCTCTTGTTACATATATGAATAAAAAAACTCAAATATTAAACACTTCCATGTTTAGAAAACTCCCTCTGCATTCACAACGTTATCAAATTCGTTAAAAAAGACGAAATAATATATTTAGATGTCATCATACGAGTGATATAGATCTTATAGATATTAAAACTATATCAATATAACAAAACTAATAAAATTCTAAACAAGGTGTACCAATATGCTTTCAATACTACATACAACAAATACGGATCACGCACTTGTATCAGATATGAAAAATAAGGCTTTATCACGACAAAAAAAAAAAAAATTAAGAAATGTAACATTCTTCTAAAAATGTATCAATCATAAAAAAATGTAACATTCTTCAAAAAAAAGAAAAAAAAAAAGAGTAAAATTCTTCAAAAAAAAAAAGTAACATTCTTCAAGAAATGTAATATTCTTCAAAAAATTTAATGTTCTTCAAAAAATTTCAAATTCTTCTAAAAATGTAACATTCTTCTAAAAATGTAACATTTTCTTAACAATATAACATTCCACAAAAAAAAAATTAACATTCTTCTTAAAATGTAATATTCTTCTTAAAATGTAACATTCTTCTTAAAATGTAACATTCTTCGAAAAAAAAAACAAACAAAAAAAGTAATTGTACATAGCATTATGGTATGGTGTAAAATCAAATATTGATAAATAAACATGAACGTTGGCACATAGGCCCTTTTCTCGATATATATATATATATATATATATATATATATATATATATATATATATATATATATATATATATTTATATATATATATACATATACATATACATACATATATATATATATATATATATATATATATCTATATATATATATATCTATATAATATATATATATATAAATAAATATATATTTATATAAATATATATATAAGTATATATATATATACATATACATATACATATATATATATATACACATATAAATATATATATATATAAATATACATATATATATATATATGAATATATATATATATATATATATATATATATATAAATATATATATATATAAATATAAATGTATACATATATATATATATATATATATATATATATAAATATATAAATATATAATATATATATATATATATATATATATATATATATATAATATATATATATATATATATATATATATATATATATATATATATATATATATATATATATATATATATATATATATATATATATATATATATATATATATATATATATATATATATATATATATATATACATATATGCTTATGGGGAGAGTAGTCATAACCTGTTGAGAAGGGGTTGTAGTTAGGAAAGGGGGAGGGGATGGGAAGGATTGAATCTGCGTGCGTGTGTGTGCATACCTGTCTAAATATTTAGACGGCTCGGGTATACTAGTAGCATATATAATTACACAGGTTAAATTAAATACATAAAACATACTCCGTCAGTGCAATACTATTACGGTTAAAACATCAACATTTCACTATTTTATAAATTATGTAAATTAATTTCATCTCTAAATAATAAGAGAGATGTTACCCAAATTTAACTACGTCAATCTTTATCCTGCTTACACAGTGAGCATCAAAGGCAATTAATAAATAGCATGATTGTGTAATAGGAATGAATACAGAAAAAAAAAATAAAAAAAACATCTTAATAAAAAATTTCCTTTATAGATGAACTTTACCATCATGTCTGCTTAATCTAAATATTATCACGTTATAGAATATATCATCATAAAAAGATGTTTTCGACGATTTTACGAGGGATGTTAAATAAAAAGGCACAGAAAAAGCTTTGGGTCCTTGACACCAAATACTGTAATTGCACTGGTCAAGTTAAAGTTGAACATACTTAGCCGATTAATAACTTGTCCCATTTATACGGGTGACTAAGGTAGAACTTTAATAGGGTTGTGGTGGCTGATGCGGTAACGTTCCTGACTGGTGAACGCCAGACCAGGTTCGAGTCCGGCTCACACTCGTAAGTTTCCTCACCAACCTTGTGATATAAGGATGGGGGATTTGGGGGAGACTATAGGTCTATCTGCTGAGTCATCAGCAGCCATTGTCTAGCCCTTCTTGGTCCTAGCTTGGGTGGAAAGGGGGCTTGGGCACTGATCATATGTATATATGGTCAGTCTCTGGGACATTGTCCGACTCGATACGGCAATGCTACTATCCTTTGCCCCTGCAATTCATGAGCGGCCTTTAAATTCTTTAAAAACATAAAGAATAACTTCAATAGTAAAACCTAAGAAAGACTGAACGAACATCACAACCAGGGTTTAAACTTTTTAAGGTAATTACCTTGGTTTGAGGTAATTTGCATGGGTTCAAGGTAACTTTTAAGGACATTTCAGTTTTACTAGCTTCAAATTTAAGGAAATGTTTTAAGGTAAAAAGCATCAGCATCTAAGGAAATGGTCACATGCTCAAGTTTAAACCCTGATATAAGGAGGCAATCACAGTTCTCCATATGTTGGCAATAAGGCGGACGATACGTTAAGAGGAAGTCCGCACGTCCTACCATGGAATGATCCCGTCTTTTTCAGCATTACTTCTCAGCTATAACTTATGTGATGATAATTATAGCAATTAATACTGTAATGCGATTAGAGGTCACGTTCGAGCACGTAAATTATCGGGCTGGCTTCGGCAAATGGGGGGCCTGTTACCTATTATGCTAATTATGCACATTATGACAAAGTCCCCAAAATATTGCCCATAGGAATATAGGAAAACAACCACTCATCCTGCTGCCACCACATTCACACACATTCATTCCCTACTTCCCATTTGCTTAAAGGAAGAAAAATTCAGTAGGCTTAGATGTTAACGGCGCATCTCGGGGCAAATTACAAGAAAATAGCAAGAAAATTGGAAGAAAATAAAGAGGTAAGAAAAAACAACTTTAATATTTGTGCATGACTGCTTTTGAAATCTATTTATTAGATTATGTCTATGAAACATAATCATAACTAATTGTTTCATAGACATATTCACATATACTTAAAACCTAAGTCCTTTATTTTTTATTACCCTTTTCCCAATAAATATTTGGCTAAAATTTCAGCAAAAATCTTTAAAAATTAAAAATTTTCATAAAACATTTTATACTCAAGATTTTAATTTTAAATTCTGACCTCCATTAGCTCTTACAGCATGGTTAAGAGGCACTTGGTCATGTCAATACTTGGATGGGTTACCACCAATAAAAAAAAATGGTGTTGATGGGAAAATGGTATTTTGTAAAAAAAAAAAAATAAAAATAAAAAATAAAAAAGGAAAAAAAAAAAAAAAAAAAAAAAAAACACACACACACCACCACCACCTATGAACGGACCTAACTCATTTAGCGGGCACATTTCTAAAATGAGCTATTGGAGAAGAAAAAACTCTGAAAAACATTACGAAGTCAATCCTTCAAGTTAAAATCTACTCCCAATTAATTCTAGACACATTCCCTCTAAGTTACATATAAGGATTAATCTCCCTTTGAGTTCGTATTAATACGATCAGGTGACTTGAGTTTAAAGAGCAACCGCTTTGCTTCATGTGGTTCGAGGGAAAAATATCAGGCAAAAGGATGTGTTTAGTGCCATATCACACACGGTCATGCACAAACACACAAGCATGCCCCCCCCCCACAAACATATATATAAATATATTATATATATAAAGTATATTATTCTATGTATAATTATATATGAATATACACATATAATTACATAATATATATATATATATATATATATATATATATATATATATATATATATAGGTATATAATTCGATGTATAATCATACATCAATACATACATATAATTATATATAGAAAATAAAATATATGCAATTTTATATATATATATATATATATATATATATATATATATATATATATATATATATATATATACTGTATATATGTAAGCATGTATTTATGCGAAGACTAACACTATTGCGTATAATTAAAAAATAAATTCCTTCCGAGCATTGCGATCGAAATCTACTCTCTTCATATGCAAGGCAATGTCGGTATCAATCATATTGGTTCTAAAAGAAGTTCGAACCTATGGGCTAACGGCATTTCAGGATTTACTTGGGTAACCCACTGTCTTACATACCAGCAAGTTTGATCCAACTTCCCGACAGCTTTTAATTCGAATACAGTTTATATGTGAAAGATCTGCTTTAATGTTGTTATTGTTCTTAAAATATTCTATTTTAATTGTTCATTTTTCCTAATGTAGTATATTTCCAAATTCCTTTCCTCATTAGGCTATCCTTCCCTGTTGGAGCACTTGGGCTTACAGCATCCTGCTTTTCCAACTAGGGTTGTAGCTTACCTAATAATAATAATAATAATAATAATAATAATAATAATAATAATAATAATAATAATAATAATAATAATAATAATAATAACAATAATAATAATAAAGAAAAATCGGATGAAGATCAACCTTACATTACGATCGAAGGATAAATGTAATGTCTAATAAAATGAATAAAGAAATGTAGAGATCAAATTATGAAAGTTTATATGTGATGGGTGAAATGGAACTCCCTAATTTCAAAGCGATGAATATAAATTAGTTTGTTTCCCATGTTATTTAGTTAATTATTTTCTGTTATGTTCTTGGGAAAAATAAAATTTTACTTTTCCAAGCCAATTCACTAAGATTACTTATAAAAAAATAATAATATACAAAATAAAAAACAAAAATACTGTATGCAAGTAGCCAAACCAAACTAATTCACCTCGTTCCCAATTGCCTGTTAAAATACCGAGAACACCATACGAATGCTGAAGAGACAGGAACGTCAACCATATATGACGCAATGAAAGTACGTATTTAAGTTTTCCTCCGGTTCTATCTACGTAAATGTTACTTGTATACGAACTTTTTTTTTTTTTTATTGGGGACGTACGTTTTTTCAATTACGCTATTACTAGTATACGCAACCAGTAAAAAATGATAACGTAACATTTCGGTAAATATGAACATAACCGCACGCGCGCACATACACACACATTATATATATATATATATATATATATATATATATATATATATATATATATATATATGTATATATATATATAATGTATATAGTAATTTTTGGCTCTACGTTAATGATAATACCCATCTCCCCTATATAATAAAAAACAAGTATATGGCTACACACACACACACACACACACATATATATATATATATATATATATATATATATATATATATATATATATACATATATGTGTGTATAGACATATACTTGCTCTTTCTTATATAGGGAAGATGGGTACTATCATTAATGTAGAGCCAAAAATTACAAATTTATCTCCATATTTTGAATAGGCAAACTATGTCACTTAAACTTAAACGTGCCACATGTATTCATGTAGATGTATGGATGTAGCTTTAGTAAGTTAATATGCAAATCCTTTTAGCATTAGCATTAATCAGATTTAAAACCTAGTTTCAATATACACGAGTATTTACAAGAATGAAAGTTTTCCATCAAAATTAATATTAAATACTGAAAGGGTTTATGCATTTAATTTTTTTTTTCAATCCAAATTTTATTTCTATTTTCAAATGATACGTAAATAAATTCATCTTTCTAATATCATAGTCTGCATAATTTCAAATTCAGTTTAGATCTGTTCCGAATGTCAATGTTTTTGCCTCTCTTATGCGCTAAGTAACAATTTTATTAACAGATAAGTTATCACTCAGTTATTTATTGTGATGAATAACAATCAATTAAAAATCAAGCATAAAACTGAAATCGCTCTTTATGCATGAAAACTATTTTTTACTGTTGAGGTCACGGTGCTTTAAGGCAGAAGTGAATGTTGTTGTTGTTGGGGTATTAAAGCCAACACTTGTTGTTGGCACGGGCCTTTCCCTTGGTTGGCCCGTAGGAAAAGTGAATGCAATAGGAGAAATTAATGAAAACGAGGCATTGAAAGACAAAAAATTGAAACGAGGGATGACTTTTGCCTTTTCAAAAATTTATAACTTCAGTAACAGTATAATATATCTGTCACTTCTTTTCAGTCCTTCATAATGTTTAAATATATTGACAGAATACATGACAACAACCATCATCATTCCCAGAAGCAAAAGGTGGTATGCAGAATATAACAGACAGAGCAGGATGCCATACATACTTGAAAGAATGTCAGCCAAACTGGATAACAGCAGCATACTCAGGAGATATCACTGAAAAGGCAGAAGTTTTGTGGGCCTAAAACCATACAAAATACATTCTCATTACGTGGGCCTGTGTGTTGGTGTGCCGAAACTTTAAAAAATCCACTGCCTCTTAATGGTACAACGCTGATGTGAAATATCATATTAGATTAAATAAAACATACACTAGATAACGAAATTTGAGAGAAAATTCGAAATTGCTGGACAAGGCTAGATGATATTTCACATTGCTAATACTAACAAGACCCAGAAAACTGAAGGGGATTGCAATGAAAATGTTCCTTAGGCTTAAGCTTAGCCTTTATGGGAAACACACAGAAACTGCAGTCCATTGTCCTGCCAGATTGTAACGTCAGTTCTTTCAAAGAATAGGCCTAACATCACTAAGGTACTAAAGACCATGATAGACTAACTGATATCATGTAATCTGACGTCTTAAATAATATGATCATTAACGCAATTAACAGTTTTGCCTTGACGAAATACAAAACGTTAATAGAAGCTTCTCATACAGCCTTTATTATTAAATCCAAGCCTTATAGATACAGCCACATATTACAACCACATTTCTGTATGAAATTTTATAAAATGGCAAAAAGCTGTTTAAAATATCCTTTAGAAAATAGCTTCTTCCCCCTCGAACTTAAAAATGCCAATTTGTTTTATATCCAACATCTCTGTGAACCCAAGACTGAAAGTAATTGCCCTTTTGATCAAAGCATTTGAAGGGGGAACCATTTCTCATTTGCCCGAAGTTTGGATACTCGACCACCATGTAATGCATAAGGAAGCTGGGTAATCAGTCATGGAAGACTAGTTCGGGTTAAAAATCAACAGGCTATGTGTGGCTAATCCAAAAAAAGGACTAAGATTATCCTCCTATCTCTTTGGCATAATACTGTACAATCATGAAGCTCACCCCGTTTCTATTTATTTTTCTTGATTACTGTTAAAAATTTGCGGTAAAATACGGTAACAATACTGGAATAAATGTTGCCATGTATTTACCGTTTTAAAAACAGATATACCGACGTAAAGGAGTACTATTACGGTCACCAACCCGTAAAAGATAACAACAAAATATGGTAAAAAAAACATCCGTCTGTATTTTACTGAAATACGGCTGAGAACAGTATATTTTAAGGAGAATTTCCGATTAAAATTGCTTTTTTTAACAGTGTATGCTTAGTGAGGTACTTCAATTGGCAAAGGAAGTCTTCTTAGTATGTCTATGGGCATGGCTTTGCCGAGTAATCTACTTTTTTATGCAATTACATGCTACTGTGTGACCAGGAAAATTACTTCTCCTAAACGGCAGTTGAATTAAAGTACCCATTCCTGCAATTCTATTCCTATGGATGCTTGGCGTAAAAATGCTTTAAGACGAAAGTGCTATCTAAGATTTCTTTCAGCATGACTGAACTTTCCTTCAGTGCTACTAAAATCGCATATAATTCAGCATCAATGTATAGGATACCTTGTTCAAAGATCTATGGTGCACAAAATTAGGGAAAAAACAGCATACATTTTGAAGTCTCCTGTATATATACTGTATACATACCTTTCTTTTAAACAGAAGAAAGTCTCTTATGCCATAGGTACAAAAAAAAAAAAAAAAAAAAAAACAGGTATTTTATATTAACTCTACAAGAAAATTATAATGAAATGCATTGGCAGTTTCTATGAAATCAAAATCAAAGCACTCCTAGACAGCAGGATACTATTATTATTATCATTATTATTATTATTATTATTATTATTATTATTATTATTATTATTATTATTTAGTATTATAATTAATATTATCATTATTATTAGTATTATAATTAATATTATTATTATTATGAGTATGTTTAGACTAGATGTATAATATTCACTGACATTAGTGCTGGAGTTGAGAAATGTATGTATAAAGTGTAGCACTCTGAGAGGAGCATAGCACTACTTCATTAAACAATTAACGAAAGCAACATTGATTGTTATCATGTACTATGATTACCTTAAAAAATAATGTACCATAGCATTAATATAAGCTGGAAGGTAGCAAATTCTACTGGTAAACAAGATACTGATTTCTTTCCAAGATGATCACTATCAACTCTATATTGAAAATTACCAACTAATATAATTATTTTAGCTTGCTTTACGAAAGTAGTAAACCAATCACTCATTTGGGAGTAGAGAGAGAGAGAGAGAGAGAGAGAGAGAGAGAGAGAGAGAGAGAGAGAGAGAGAGAGAGAGGAGAGAGTGGTATCCTTGAAAACAACTCTACTTTTAGACAAATATAAAGTAACTTTTTGTAAAATTCGCGTAGTAATATTTTTACGAAATTGCAAAGTTAGCATATTTTCATTCCCAAGTTTCATGGCCAAAAGTGCCAACAAGAAAAAAGAGAAAACAATGTCTGCAATTTTTTTTTTCAAGGTTGATATTCAAAATATTGTGGCTGAGAGATAATGTCAGACGTAGATGAAGACTTGGTATTGTTTTTAAAAGTAAAGATACATATTACCAGTCAATTATTTCTTCGCAATTTCTTATTGTTTACCGTGACGTCAAACACTAACATAATACAGTCTTAATTTCAAGCTTCGTATGAATAGGTTAAAAGGCTTTCACTGATGTCAAAAATAATTACTTATTCCTTTCCTTATTCAGCAATAGAGCATTAATATTGTTTCGCAAAGGTTCTAACGACCTTTTCCAAGAGGAGTGACCATTCAATGAAGTTTTCCGTTCTGCACTAGAAGACCAACTTCCAAAATTACTAAAAACTGTTCTAGAAGTTGTTAACGAGTTACGTTCTGTAATATCACTTCCTGATGCAAAGGGGAATCTAATTTCCACATCCGCAAATTTTGATCTGCTTCTAAAAGGAGTATATTATTATTATTATTATTATTATTATTATTATTATTATTATCCAAGCTACAACCCTAGTTGGAAAAGCAAGATGCTATAAGCCCAGGGGCTCCAACAGGGAAAAATAGCCCAGTGAGGAAAGGAAATAAGGAAATAAATAAATGAAGACAACAAATTAACAATAAATCATTCTAAAAAAATAACAACGTCAAAACAGACATGTCATAAATAAACTATTAACAACATCAAAAACAAATATGTCATAAATAAACTATAAAAAGACTCATGTCCGCCTGGTCAACAACAAAAAAAGCATTTGCTCCAACTTTGAACTTTTGAAGTTCTACTGATTCAACTACCCAATTAGGAAGATCATTCCACAACTTGGTAACAGCTGGAATAAAACTTCTTGAGTTCTGCGTAGTATTGAGCCTCATGATGGAGAAGGCCTGGCTATTAGAATTAACTGCCTGCCTAGTATTACGAACAGGATAGAATTGTCCAGGGAGATCTGAATGTAAAGGATGGTCAGAGTTATGAAAAATCTTATGCAACATGCATAATGAACTAATTGAACGACGGTGCCAAAGATTAGTATCTAGATCAGGAATAAGAAATTTAATAGACCGTAAATTTCCGTCCAACAAATTAAGATGAGAATCAGCAGCTGAAGACCAGACAGGAGAACAATACTCAAAACAAGGTAGAATGAAAGAATTAAAACACTTCTTCAGAATAGATGTAGATGTACATGTAGAAAGTGTTGCGGAAAGGTGAATAAGAGAAAAAAAAAGTTAATTTATCAAATAAAAATTAGACTTTCTGTTACCGAGATAGAGAGAGAGAGAGAGAGAGAGAGAGAGATTTAAAATTAAATCAATATGCTCTTACCGATTTTCCTAATCATCAGCACCATGTGTTGAGCACGTACCATTTAGTCCATATATCTTTAGTTGACTCAATTTTATTGCAGCGATGAGATGGCAAGACAGATAAGGCAGTATAATAGTGGCCTTGATATGCCCGCTGACAAACTAACCCTTTAATAGACTATTAACATGAGAGAGAGAGAGAGAGAGAGAGAGAGAGAGAGAGAGAGAGAGAGAGAGAGAGAGAGAGAGAGAGCGCGCTCTTTATGATGGGGAACTGGTAGCAGCAGTGGCACTAAAGATGGTTTTTTAAATACTAACACGTTCACCCACCAATTCATCAAGATAATTCCCTTATTATGTAAAGCTTCAAACTGTAAAGGAATACGACCTAATGAAGTATGTTAAAATTTCCCTATTTGCAATTTTGAAATTCATTCCTGAAAGGCAAAAATGATGAGAACGATATATGCAGTGGAAGATGAAATATCGTTAGAAGGAGAAAGGATTAATGATGTAGAATCATTTAAATATTCAGGAACTATGATCTTCAAATCAGGGTCTTTAGAATTAAGAGTTTAGTGAAAGATTGAAAAATGTAAATCAGATAGTGGTTAGGTTACGTAAAATTTGGAAATCAAATCGCCTGAAATAGCATATTAATATCAGACTGTACTGTAAAGCAGTTCAGTGAGATTGGTGTTGCTATATGGACAGGAGTCATGGTATGAAAATGAAACAACCTCCAATAGATTTAGTAGATTTGAGGACAAAGCCCTCAAAAGGATATTTTGGGTTTAAATAGCCGGATAGGATTAGAAATGAACCTAAAAGAGAGATTACTCGAATGCCATATGTGGATGAGATCATGATGAGGGGTAGATGGAGATGGTTTGGGCATGCTCTTGGCAGACCTGTTACTCGAACACAAAACCGGCACCATTATAAGGTAGCAACAGGATATCCCTCAGAAATTCTGTATATAAGTGACACTGTTTACCAGCAGTAAAGGAAATTGAATACTTACTTTTTACTAGTAGTAAAGAAAACCACTAAGAAACCTGTTTCTGATGCATAGAATATTGGGAGGTATTCATAAAAATGAAGGATATCCTTGTAAGCATAAGGCAATTTTTATGAATATGGAAAGAAAGATTTGCTTATACTTCTACCTTTTGCTTCAGAGAATTACCTTGTACTTCTACCTTTTACTTGCAAGGATATCCTCCAAGCAGAAGTAAAAGGTTGACTCGTGTTTCGGGAGCGCTGACTTACATGTTGGAACTTGTAAGATTTCATTTGTGCTGTCAAGATAAGAAAGAGTTTAGTATTTATAATACGTATTTAATGCCCTGTTTTTACTTGTATTTAATTAAGTTTACGCGTCAGAAAGAACACAGACGCCACCGAGTCTTCCCCAAAGCCTCGCTGGCAACATCTATCCCCCACCCCTTGCATTAGAAGTTCTTGACCTCTTTTTAGCTCCCCCACCCCTTGCATTAGATGTTCTTTGACCTCTTTTTAGCTCCCACACCCCTTGCATTAGAAGTTCTTTGACCTCTTTTTAGCTCCCACACCCCTTGCATTAGAAGTTCTTTGACATCTTTTTAGCTTCCCCACCCCTTGCATTAGAAGTTGTTTGACCTCTTTTTAGCTCCCACACCCCTTGCATTAGAAGTTCTTTGACTTCTTTTTAGCTCCCACACCCCTTGCATTAGAAGTTCTTTGACCTCTTTTTAGCTCCCACACCCCTTGCATTAGAAGTTCTTTGACCTCTTTTTAGCTCCCACACCCCTTGCATTAGAAGTTCTTTGACCTCTTTTTAGCTTCCCCACCCCTTGCATTAGAAGTTCTTTGACCTCTTTTTAGCTCCCACACCCCTTGCATTAGAAGTTCTTTGACCTCTTTTTAGCTCCCACACCCCTTGCATTAGAAGTTCTTTGACCTCTTTTTAGCTTCCCCACCCCTTGCATTAGAAGTTCTTTGACCTCTTTTTAGCTCCCACACCCCTTGCATTAGAAGTTCTTAGACCTCTTTTTAGCTCCCACACCCCTTGCATTAGAAGTTCTTTGACCTCTTTTTAGCTTCCCCACCCCTTGCATTAGAAGTTCTTTGACCTCTTTTTAGCTCCCCCACCCCTTGCATTAGAAGTTCTTTGACCTCTTTTTAGCTCCCACACCCCTTGCATTAGAAGTTCTTTGACCTCTTTTTAGCTTCCCCACCCCTTGCATTAGAAGTTCTTTGACCTCTTTTTAGCTCCCACACCCCTTGCATTAGAAGTTGTTTGAACTCTTTTTAGCTCACACACCCCTTGCATTAGAAGTTCTTTCGCCTCTTTTTAGCTCCCACACCCCTTGCATTAGAAGTTCTTTGACCTCTTTTTAGCTTCCACACCCCTTGCATTAGAAGTTCTTTGACCTCTATTAACCTCCCATACCTCTTGCATTAGAAGTTCTTTGACCTCTTTTTAGCACTCCCACCCCTTGCATTAGAAGTTCTTTGACCTCTTTTTAGCTCCCACACCCCTTGCATTAGAAGTTCTTTGACCTCTTTTAACCTTCCATACCTCTTGCATTAGAAGTTCTTTGACCTCTTTTTAGCACTCCCACCCCTTGCATTAGAAGTTCTTTGACCTCTTTTTAGATCCCACACCCTTTGCATTAGAAGTTCTTTGACCTCTTTTCAGCTCCCACACCCCTTTCATTAAAAGTTCTTTGACCTTTTTTAGCTCCCCCACCCCTTGCATTAGAAGTTCTTTGACCTCTTTTTACCTCCCACACCCCTTGCATTAGAAGTTCTTTGACCTCTTTTTACCTCCCACACCCCTTGCATTAGAAGTTCCTTGACATCTTTTTAGCTCCCACACCCCTTGTATTAGAAGTTCTTTGACCTCTTTTTAGCTCCCCCAACCCCTTGCATTAGAAGTTCTTTGACCTCTTTTTAGCTCCCCCAATCCTTGCATTAGAAGTTCTTTGACCTCTTTTTAGCTCCCACACCCCCTTCCATTAGATGTTCTTTGACCTCATTTTAGCTCCCACACCCCTTGCATTAGAAGTTCTTTGACCTCTTTTTAGCTCCCACACCCCTTGCATTAGAAGTGCTTTGACCTCTTTTTAGCTCCCCCACCCCTTGCATTAGAAGTTCTTTGACCTCTTTTTAGCTCCCACACCCCTTGCATTAGAAGTTCCTTGACCTCTTTTTAGCTCCCACACCCCTTGCATTAGAAGTTCTTTGACTTCTTTTTAGATCCCACACACCTTGCATTAGAAGTTCTTTGACCTCTTTTTAGCTCCCACACTCCTTGCATTAGAAGATCTTTGACCTCTTTTTAGCTCCCCTACCCCCTGCATTAGAAGTTCTTTGACCTCTTTTTAGCTCCCACACCTCTAGCATTAGAGGTTCTTTGACCTCTTTTTAGCTCTCACACCTCTAGCATTAGAAGTTCTTTGACCTCTTTTTAGCTCTCACACCTCTAGCATTAGAAGTTCTTTGACCTCTTTTTAGCTCCCACACCTCTAGAATTAGAAGTTCTTTGACATAATTTTAGCTCCCACACCTCTAGCATTAGAATTTCTTTGACCTCTTTTTAGCTCCCACGCCTCTAGCATTAGAAGTTCTGTGAATTCTTTTTAGCTCCCACATCTCTAGCATTAGAGGTTCTTTGACCTCTTTTTAGCTCCCACACCTCTAGCATTAGAAGTTCTTTGACCTCTTTTTAGCTCCCACACCTCAAGTATTAGAATTACTTTGACCTCTTTTTTGCTCCCACACCTCTAGCATTAGAAGTTCTTTGACTTCTTTTTAGCTCCCACACCTCT
>NC_090732.1:17532143-17544643 GCF_036898095.1 Palaemon carinicauda
TCTCCTCGAGTCCCTATGCATAGCAACACACATTAATTGCAAGATTAGTGAAGTATATCCAATAAGATATCTTTTTTATTACGCACTTAACAAAGCAGAGGTCTTTTACCGTACAGTAGGCCTAATGGTATACACATCCTACTCTGATACATAATAAGCGTGGAGTCAGGTGGTCTCATTCCCAAGTAGAAATATGGGATAGGGGAGAGAGTTGTTAAGTCTGAAAAGGAATTAATCCTAATACACAAACGCATATACATTAATAAAGGGAATAATGTGGAGAAAGAAGAAAATAGAATTCAACTGAATAAAAATTAACTTTTCTGGGGAATAGATTTACCATTCAAAGGAATGAAACTTGAATCCGAGGTTATGTAATGATGACCGAACATTTCGATAACTGTCAAATTTCGAGAAATTGGTAAAGTAAATCATATGGTAGCTTCAGAGGATTTAAGTAATAATAGTGATATAAACACACACACTTAAAAATAAAGTGAGTGCTAGGGCGAAGTGGTGGTGTATCACATAGATCACGTTTGTGTCTCCGGATCACTTCCACCTTTAAATCAACTCTCGTTAATCTAGCTGCATAAAGAAGGGGACTGGTTCTGGCATCGTGTTCTTCAAAGCATGATAAGGAGAATTGGGAAAAGATAACACACACCTAAGTTAAACTTATAAAATGTGAATTGAGGTAGTGATAAATGTTTGGTCACTCATGTTAAGAAGATTGTTTAATGTTGAAAAATATATGGATATACATATATCATCTTGTAAACTCCTGCACACACACATACATACATATATATATATAATATATATATATATATATATATATTTATACACACACACACACACATATATATATATATATATATATATATGTGAGTGTGTGTGTATGAATGTGTGTGTATGATAAAGAACACATGACTTCTTCTATATATATACATACATACATATATATATATATATATATATATATATATATATATATATATATATATATACATATATATATATATATATATATATATATATATATATTTCCAATCACGCTCAGCTCTCCTGATCCATCGGGCAGGGGACAGATGGAGTAGACATACCATGGTGAGAGGGGGGATGCATTGAGTGTGCATATCAATTTAAATACGTAACTGTAATTTCTGACGGGTCGCGTACAGTAATATAACAAATAATGCATCCTAATAATTCTATTAAGGAGGTATAAATACATTGAAGGACAGAACTAAATACATTTTTTACCATTCTTCTTTGTATTACTTAAACAGTAACTTAATCGCATAATAAGTGCAACAACTTGCAAGAGTGGTCAAAGGAAATAAACTTGGTAATTATCTAATAAAACAACAATTGCGTTAAATGAACTTAACTATATTGAATATAGTCTTACTTGAAAGAATGTGATAAGAATTAAAGAGAGTAACACTAATCTATTTAATGAAATTAGGACGCTAGTGGACGTCATTTGACTGGTCTCACATGCAGATGAAATATAACATACCACAGCAACACGTCACACAATCCAATCATGGACAGGGAATGGCAAAATTTTATGGTATATAGTCAATGTTGAAGATATATTAGTTAAACACCTATTAGATTATTATTGAAGAATAGTCTAGGATGTTCCAAAAATCATAATATGTAGTATAAAGAGCGCCTAGACATATAGTCACATACACAAATATATATACACAACATACATACATACATAATATATATATATATATATATATATATATATATATATATATATATATATATATATAAATATGCACATTATATATATATTATATAAACATATATATATATATATATATATATATATATATATATATATATATACATATATATATATATATATATATATATATATATATATATATATATATAATTTATATATATGTATATATATATATATATATATATATATATATATTATTATTAACTTCGCCAATGAGGTTACATTTTCTACCTGGGTTTGTTCATTTATTTATGTTTATTTGTCTGTTAGCAAGATTACTTCGAATGTTCCTCCCGGATTTCCACCAAATTTTACTAACTACTAGGTATTAAGCTCCGGAAGAACCAAATAAATTTTGGAGGTGATCTGAATCAAGCTCACGATTCTGGATACTATTGGTTTTATTAGTCAGTAGATTCATTCACAATCAACATGTGAAAAAGGGAAAGCTAGGTCCGTAGACTTGAGCAAAATGTTGAAAATCATCATTGGCGGAGGTCTGAAATCTGATTTATCTTCCCACTTGTTGCTATTATTATTATTATTATTATTATTATTATTATTATTATTATTATTAACTGAGTGTAACCCTATTTGTGGGAGCGCGGGTGTGTGTTTTAAAGGAACAAAATATCTAACTAATAAGCAATTTAGCAGACTTCATGATTTTCAATAAACCTTTGCTCATTAGGCCCGAAAATATGTGAAGAGCGAGTGATTAGAAGGCGATGATGACGAACACTTTAAGGATAAAAACCTTTAGAAATTTTAATATATATAAAAAGACTTCTAGCTAAGGCAGCAGCCACCCATCTTCAGATTCCTTGGAGATATTAAGAAGAGAGTGGGTGGCATGATATTTCGGGTGGGTGGGAATAGGGTTGGGAGGGTGGGTGGGTGGGTGTCAGATAGCAATAGTGGCACATGCCTCCAATTGTATAATCAAGTCTCTCTCTCTCTCTCTCTCTCTCTGAACTCGAATGTTAGACACACTTTCTCCTTTTGAAACCCACTAAAGTGTCACGGAAAACTTCATGAAAATAGCAAGTAATTTTAAGAGGGCTGATATATTTTATGTATTATAAACGAGATAAGTAGAATTTAGTTTCAGGATTGCTTTTCATAATGAAAATTACGTCTGCCACAATTAATAAAAAGTTAAACGAGTAAATATAATATATTCATTAAAAGTCTTAAGTAAATCTATAATCATTCGTTGTATTTGTAGATCAGTTTCTGTCTCCATGGGCTGTTTAGTCAGAATATAAAACGATACGGGGGGGAGAGAGAGAGAGAGAGAGAGAGAGAGAGAAGAGAGAGAGAGAGAGAGAGAGAGAGAGAGAGAGAGAGAGAGAGAGAGAGAGAGAGAGAAACTGGTCATAGAAACATTAAAGGAATAAAAAATAAGAATATAAAACTAATACATTATGTATTATTGCATATACTAAAAAGCTGTGTAATCCTACGCTCAATATAACTCGTCTCTTTACGGATCTCTCATATCTTTTAATGCCGAAGAAATATCATTTAACACATCTACAATCCTATTTTATAAATATGAAAACGAATCAACATCTAATACCGATATATCCACGCCATATGTTAAAATCATGAAGAAATTTGGTAATTGGCAACTGCACCGGGGGAAAAAGAGCTCGAAAAAGTTTTAGTTATTGATGACGGACTGATCTGATTGTGATGCAAATTGAAGGACTTAGCAAGGTCATATTTCAGAATGATACAAAAAAACATTCTATGGGAGACCAAGAGTCAGTCATGGTGAATGACTAAGTTTGATGGGAAACATATACTTAGCTTCAAAGATGTCACTGATATCTGACACGTAAAATTTTCCAAAAGGCGAGAGAGAGAGAGAGAGAGAGAGAGAGAGAGAGAGAGAGAGAGAGAGAGAGAGAGAGAGAGAGAGAGTCTTACTTGTTTTATGCAATATTGAATTCCACTGAAAATTTCCAACATAGAATAGCTCAACGATGAATTATCGTTTTATTCTTTATCTTGAATAAAACACACATACAGTACTTGATTAGAAAAACATACCCATTATGTTTTATTTATTTTGATTTTTCATTTTGTTTTGATAAGAAGCTATAATCCTAAAACGGATCTATCAAAGCACTAATGATTATTTTTTTTTTCTTTTATTACGAAATATACATTTGCAATTCTTTCAACGCCAAAGTTTCTTGTGTTTTCCACTTTAAATGAAAAAGATGTCTTTGTTGTTACCTCCCCCAACGATGTAGGGAGGTTATGTTTTCGCCCCTGTTTGTCCGTTTGTGTATTTTGTTTGTTCGCGAACAACTTCCTGCTACACAATTTTAATCACAGAGTAGTGAAACTTTCAGGGATTAATTATGTTGAGACGTGGAAGTAATTCAATTTTGAAAGTCCTAGGTCAAAGGTTAAGGTCAAACAAAAGGTAGACCGAATTAACCTTAAGCCCGAGTTCGCACTTGACAGTCAAACAGACTTCAAATACGCCAACGGTCTAGATTGATTCTGGGAAAGACAAGCAGGTTTCGAGAAATAATAAGCTGCCGTGGCGGAGCTCTGCACTCCGAGTAATTTGCTAGTTTGTGTATGTATATGTGTGAGGATAGCAAAGCAATTCATCTATTAGTTCAACGGCAATGAAAGAACCACATATCATATATCATTACTCCTAAAATTGAAAGAAAATTTTAATCTTGATACGAAAAGTTGTTAAATGATTAAATGCAAAATTCAGCTGTGAAAGCACACATGTACTGAACTCCATATCATTGCTATTAAAAAGGTGCAAAGAAGTTGACCTAAACAAAATTATACTATATGAAATTTAATCAAATTTTCAATTAAACAAAATCAATTAAACCTGGCAACAGTTATGGAGTATCTACGACCAGCTCGAGTTACAGTAAATATATGGAAAAAAGTAAATAAATAAAAAAAAAACGTCATTAAGAGACTCAAAGTCTTAAATCAAATGACATCACGCACTTCCCTTGCCAGTTAATTCTTTACAAACAAGACTTGTCAAGCAACATGCACTGATAAGTATCACCTGTCAACTCGGAAATGTCAGGACACTCGTTAAAGTTCTTTAGCGCCTCGGCCAAGGGAAGGTCGAGCCTCGGCAGTTAAAAAGTTAGATCTAGATCGACTCTTGGTCGATCTACGATTGAAGTTTTTATTGGATTATTGAAGAATTTATTAATAGACTCTAATAAAATTCTATAATATTTTTCAATATGATACTAGGAATTTACGAACAACTATAGTAAAATGAGGTTTATTAATTAAAAATCTTACTGTTGAAAGTTTTTGTGTATAGGACGATTATCTACTAAATAATTTATAAATAATTTCTAATAAAATTCTATATTTTTTTTTCAATATCATACTAGGAATTTATGAACTACTATAGTTAACTGGCGTTTATCAATTAAAAGTCTTACAGTGGAATTTTTTCGTGAATAGAGAAATTATCTACTAAATAATTTCAAATAATATCACAATATTTTTCAATTATGAACTGCTCTAGTTCATTGACGTTTATTACTTATAAGTCTTACTGTGGAAAGTTTTCGTGTATATAGAGATTATCTACTCTAATACTTTTCAGTGCCAAGCACTAATGGTACTAAGAACACTTAAAATATGAATATTCTATTATAGTTTTGTACTTTGGTAGTAGTTTTGGCAAACACTGTTTAAGACAGGAACATTGACATTATAGTTTTGGTTCTTTTGGACAAACTTCAAGAAGCAATTTTAACATTATATCTTTTTTAACAAACTACACAAAATGAAAAAATGGCTTAAGTTAGTATATATATCCAACAACAGTGTTTTAATAGAAAAGAAACTTTACATATTCTAATCAAATTCCTAACAAGACTAGTAAATTCTCAATAGTGAACTATTCTAACATTTACATTATTTTCTATTTTCATTACGTTTTGACTAACAATAAATATCAAATATGACAATAAAATACATGTATTCTATGGAACATTTATCACACTTTCGCATGTGGAAAATAATATTTAAATACCTACTTGCTTTATTTTTTGTGAATGTTGTTTTTCAACAAAGTAAGAAACATAACGTTTGCGTCTAATATCAACATCATCTAAACGCTTTATTCTAGTCATTTTGTTCTTTTAAACTATAAAAAATGTACACATATTCAATTATAAAATACACCAAACCAGCATCCTAACATGAAAAATTAACTTACAAATGCCAGTTAAAATACATATCCTTTAAAACAAATACAACCACCATGATTTCAAAACATCGTTTTCTGCAATGGATAGTTTATTGCAGCTGACGCCATATTGTTATAAACTTTAAAAAAAAAAATGATCTCTTAAATGAGAACTTATCATTTACAAAGAGTTCAATGGTATTCCACTAAAGAGAATAAACGTTCATTCATAACTATTTTTGGCATTTTACAATTAATTTTCACCCTGGGCAATGTCAGTGTGTTAGTGTGCATATGAATTAACACTCACACCAATATATTATATATTATATATGTATATATATATACATGAAGATATACATATATACATATATATATATATATATATATATATATACATACATATATATACATACATATATATATATATATATATATATATACTGTATATATATATATGTAGATATACATAAAGTTTACGTAAATCTTGCACTCTGGTGTGTCACTTTGATCGAAGAAATTTTAAAACACACACACACACATATACAGTATATATATATATATATATATATATATATATATATATATATATATATATATATATATATATGAGAGAGAGAGAGAGAGAGAGAGAGAGAGAGAGAGAGAGAGAGAGAGAGAGAGAGAGAGAGAGAGAGAGAGAGATGAACTGGAGTATGTACAATTGGACACATCAATTCCTGGCACACCTCTCTCTAAGGAAGTGCTCCCTGTCACATTCTTATTGCGCGGTGAGTACCCAACCAAACATTTAGTGTAGGGACAGATAGTACAGGTTGTCCTAAGGGCTACACACAGGACCTCGCCGCACTGTAATATATTTCAAGATTCACTTCCTCAAAATGTGGTGTGCAAGGAATTCCAGTGTCCAAATGTACAATCTGCGCATGCGTGATGATAATTCTGAGATTTAGAAGACTTCTGGTCAACCGGAATATTCCTTTTGATTCGTTTCCTTGAAGTTTTTGGAGATGGGATAAAAAAAAAGTATGAATTACAAAAGGATAGAATGGGCGATGTAAACGTAGACTAATCTTCCAGTGGCGAGATAATTCTTTTTAATTTTCTTTTTCCCTCGCCTCCATTTACCTTGATAAGATGGGGGGAGGGGACAGATTCAGAGAAGATCACCATCAGGCTCATATTCAACTCAAGCTATATTCACATTAATTATCTATAAACCTCCTCCCTGGTTGCTATTGTGTCTTCCTCTACAATGTGGAGACCATTTAATGACCACCGAATAAAAGAATTTGCCCGCTTTAATGCGAAACTCGGATGAGACACGCTAATGCGCCATTTGACGCGAATATGACTCTCATTGCCTCCAGTCCTACGGTTCAAATTCATCTGCATCTTGAAGATTCTCCCAACTCGTGACGTAAGTAAATTTTCGACTTTTGTAGAAAAAAAATCTAATACTGCTTAATGGGCGAGCATTGTCATCTCTTAATGCGATGCAGAATTGGCCAAGGCTGGATTCACCCAGGAGTCCTTTAGTTATTAAATCTCCATTCTTTTCTCCTTTCAAAGGCCGGCGGATATTAGACCTGAAAGTCCGGCTAAATTCCATGGAGTCTTAATTTCAATGGATGGGAAGAGCCATTACCCTATGAGACGATACATTCGCTTGTATTCTATGGTAATTAGTAAAAGTTGGAGAGAAATGGAGAATGGACCATAGGAAAAAAATTATACGTATTATTCGTATCATATTTACATTATCATCGTAATGATCATCGTATTATAATTGCTTCCATCACTATTACTAATCTACAAAAAGAGCCCAAAAGTAAATTTTAATCCGTAAATCGTAAACTTATAGGTTCCCTAGCGGAAAAAAAAGACTTGTCAAAGAGCGAATTGTGTTAAAGGATCAATTTAAAGTGACGTTAAATATATCGAGTTATAAACAGGTGAAGTGACCCCCTCCCCCCAAAAAAAGAAAAAAAAAGTGTAATGAGGTTAAATTGCACGTGCACAAAAACCCTTTGATCAAAGGAAAAGTTAAATAACTCTAGGGTTATAGAAATATTACAAACTGATAAAAAGAAAGTACCGCACACATAAAACTGATAAAAAAGATACATCTCTACAGACACGATCAGAAATCCTTAAAATCGTAATACATTCTCGAGAACCCTCCTCAGGTTATATTTAACGTCATGTTAACTAAGAGTTTGGTCAAGAATATGAAACATAATATAACTACCAATTTTCATTCACTTGCTGGGTTGATCAAGTTTCTGCCATGTAGATGGTCAAGATGGCAATGTGTCCAAAGTATGGGAGTCAAAAAAGAATGAGGGTGACGAAAAACCTAAGCTGGGGATACCCGTATTAGTGTGGTGATGAACAAGGGAGGGGGGTCCCCTAGTTTTTTTTTTGGCGAACGCGAGGTATGAAAGCAAGTAGTTTAGATACATTGGATGAATAGGTTACTATTTGCGTTGTTATTGTTGCTGCTATTATTATAAATAAATTTCCAACTCACAAGCGGGTGCTACCGTTAAGGCTATAAATAAAATTTTCAACTCACATGCGGGTGTCACCATTAAGGATAAAAGGTATAAAAAGGCTAAAGTGAATACTTAGGTACTACTGAAGATTTACCTGAAAAGTTTAAACATCATAAGTGCGAGTATTGCCAAACTTCACAAACCCATCAGTGACCATGTTGATATTAATTTCTACATTTCTCATATTATTATTATTATTATTATTATTATTATTATTATTATTATTAGCATCATCATTATTGTTATTGTAAAAAACTAAAAAGCTAAGATGCTGTGAAATTAAGAGTCCGACTAGGATAAAGGCAATGAAAGGAATATCAGACTACATTAAAAGACCGATTAGATCAGAAGTGTATTACTAAATAATAATATAAATTATTTGGGATGGAAGTACCTTGGGAATTGGGCAGCATGAATTCCATTTGAATTTTTAAAGGGTTTAAAGGGCGATCATGAATAGCAGAGGCATGGGACAGTGACAATGCCCTGCCTAGCAGGACAATGTCCTAGTGAATGACCATATATAGATATGATCAGCGCAAAAGCCCTTTTCTACACAAGCTAGGACCAAGGAGAGCCAGATAGTGGCTGTTGATGATTCAGCAGGTAGACCTATAGGTTCCTCTAAACCTCCCATTCTTAGTTCACAAGGATGGTAAGGTTGCAGACACTGGAAGCAACTATCGAGCTTGAGCGTGACTCGAACCCATATCCGGCGATCGCCAGGTAGGAACATTTCCAATAGGCAACCACAACCCTAAACAGAAACCCATAGAAAATAAAAACAACAGTTTCTTAATCACCTTTCAGGAAACTAAAATCATCGCTGCAGAAGAATTTCAGAATACAACCCACAACCACACGCTCTTCACATTTGATAGCAACTACTAGAAGTTACCAGCTTAGCGCCATGATAAAATACAAAAATAAATATCAGGATCCAGTCTTAAATAGAAGGATACTCTCGTCAATCATGTTGTAATGACGCACCTATTTAAAAATGTTCACTACAGTGCACTTATTTGAAACATTAATCAAATTAGAGTTCTCTTGCTTGAGGGTACACTAGGGCACGCTTTTCTGTCTTGTTTCTCTTCTTGTTTTGTTAAAGTTTTTAAAGTTTATGTATGGAATATTAATTTTAATGTCGTTACTGTTCTTAAAATATCTTATTTTAATTGTTAATTACTACTCTTATTTCCTAGTTTCCTTTCCTCACTGGGCTATTTTCCCCGTTGGAGCTCCTGGGCTTATAGCACCCTGCTTTTCCAACCAGGTTTGTAGCTAAGTAAGTAAGTAATGATAATTATAATTACAAGCTTCTCTTCCGTAATGAAATATCTTCAGCATAATTTTCAACCATTATTGTCTTTACTCCTTAAGTAACACTGTAAGTAAAACACCATATGCATGATGAAAATCTTGGTAACTACAGCTTTTATTTTCTAAACTAGAAATTTCTCTTCTTGTTAGAGTGACTAGGTCATCGGTTAATGCTAAGCACAGCAAAACATGGTCAAAATATAACGCACCAGCCTCAATAAGCTGTTATACTAGAAGCTTTAAATTAACTTTTCCTAAACTTTGTAAGGTTCATTAATTTGAAAAGATAACAGCGTAATTAGAAGTATTTGAAATACACATTTTTACTATTAACAAGCAAATAGGCTAGCGGCCACATTAAAAAAAAAGCGGCTTAAATGTGAGTGAGCACTACCCATGGTGGAACAAGTCGCAACCTATTTTTTCTTGAAGAGGGAGGTTTAGGTTGTTAGAAAATCATGGTTATGAGCGTGGGATCATTGCACAGCATATTTAAAACCCCGTTTATACAAGTACAATGTAAACTTCAAAACCGTATTTATTCGCCAGAGATTCAGACTCATATTGGCTATATATGTCTTAATAGTGGCGCCATGTCCCTTTTTCATAGTTTATATATGAAATATGTTTTAATGTTGTTAATGTTCTTTAAAATATCTCATTTTAATCGTCCATTACTACTTATATCGTTTATCTATTTCTTTATTTCCTTTCCTCACTGGGCTATTTTTTCCTGTCGGAGACCTTGGGATTATAGCATCTTGCAATTCCAACTAGGGTTGTAGCTTAGCTAATAATAACAATAATGATGATAATGTTCCTAAAGAATGCAGCCCTAAAGTGAAGTTCGAGATCTCATGTATCTCTACTGCACTGATGATGAAGGTGGACAGAGCAGAACATGGCAATGTATCTCTGCTGGAATCACCTGCACTGATTTCTGCTCCTTTAGTTCAGACGATTGTCCAAATTGTGATGATTAAGTTGTTTATGACGAAAGCACTAATGATGACAGAACTTTTAGATGTATTACATGTATTGCATTGCATATTAATAATTCGTTGTCGTCAAAAGTGAATTACTAATCTATATCAATATGATGTCTATAAAAGCCATTATTACGAAAGTATTGACTGAAGATTCTGAAACTTTTGTAATAATGGCTTTTATAGACATCATATTAATCTTCTCCTTCTTCTTTGTCTACATCTTTTCCCAAAGCGAAGGTGGATAGACTGTATCAAGGATGACCTTCGATCAAAGGGATTAACCGGTGATGAGGTGTGGGACAGAGGTAGATGGAGAAAGCTGACCAGAAACATCGATTCCACATAGAAGTGGGAAAAGATGTAGACAAAGAAGAAGAAGATTAATATGATGTCTATAAAAACCATTATTACAAAAGTTTCAGAATCTTCAGTCAATTCTTTTTGTTGTACCTTATATATGCTTCAGGATTTGTTGTATCGGTCAACAATAGTGTGGCAACATGATTCAAGTTATAACTATAACATTTATACCAATTATACCATTGGATGTATTATCCAAATGGTAAATAGCTTTTGATTTTGTTGATGTAACACATATGAATAAAAGTTTAATATCTTCAAGTAATTCCCTATTTTGTTGATGTTTATTGGAAAGGCCGTAGCTTATTTGTTATGTAAAATTCCATTATTTTTGACAAAAGGTCACTTGAAATCGTCTGATACATCACATTTTTTTTCAAGAAAGCTATGTCATCATTCCACACACTTTGGTACCAGTTTTATGATTGCAACACAAACATTAAAAAAACTATACACTAATATTAGCCAAAATCTTTGGCTATTAAATCCAACTTTTCAGTCTGTAGTGGTACTAATGTAAACGTGGTTTAAAATATTGTGCACCTTTTTCATATTCACAACCATGATCTCCTAACTGCCCAAATTTTAGTCTTAAAGAAAAAAAATAGATAGTGTTTGTTCTACCTTCGATAAGAGTATGCCACCCAAAACAGCATTTGCTCCTTAGCCTAAAGGGCAGTATCTATCACAAAATAGTATTTGGCCGATAGCCTAAAGGGCAGTATCTATCAGGCAATTATGGAATCTTCATGGGAAAAGTAATATGTAATATATATATATATATATATATATATATATATATATATATATACATATATATATACGCATACACACACATATATATATATATACATACATACATACATACATACATATATATATATATATATATATATATATTATTATATATATATATATATATATATATATATATATATATATATATAAACTACAACGACTAAATGACATAAAATAATGTCCAGTATCATAGCTACAAAATTCCTAATGAAGGTCTAACATCTGCACGTCCAGTGGCTGGAATGTTTAGGCTTCTCTGCCAATCAATGTCACTTCTATCATTCATACCAGACCAGAAAAATTTGATTCGCAAAACCTCTCTCAAACTTAGTGCGAGACGTAATGGCTCCTCATGAGGCGCGATAAGTCATCACCCTAGCGGGTCGGTGAGTAATGACTCTTCTCTGTTATTTAAATGTGAAACTAGCGATATTCAAATGTAAGGAAAATTATTTGAAGTTTTTTGGTATTTAAATAACGATGAGATTTAC
>NC_090732.1:17552143-17554643 GCF_036898095.1 Palaemon carinicauda
GATGAAAAAGTAGGGCTGGTAAAGGAATACGTAGAGGAAAAGCAAGAAAAATTACTGAAACAAATACAGATTATGATTCAAGCTAGACGCAGGATTCCAAGCAACTACGAATGGTAGATCTTAGCTAAGAAATAAATGAAAAATATACAGCAGATGCCCAAATAAATTCTATTGTTAAAAATATGATTAAACTGCAAATATACCTGATCGAAAGAATGACTGACCTTTATAGGCAATTATATATGCATGTAACCTTTAAATTAAATTCTTTCTATTGTTACAAATATTATCATCAAAGGAATTCAGAGGGGACTTCAAGGGCATATCTATAGTCAATTTCTTTTAATGAGGCTCACTTGCAATGACTCGCAGGGGTGTCCTTTTACCTAGGAAATGTTTCCTAATCGCAGATTGGATGGACAAAATAATTCTAACCAATCAGCATTTGGGAAACTTTTCCGAGCTAAAAGGGCACCATTGTGAGTCGGTGCAAATGCGCATTTTAAAAAAAAAAAATTTAACTATAGTTTACAGATGAATAGTATCTTGTAGCAACGAACGATAAATTTTCATAAATGTACATGAAAGCAAAGCAATACCGTGGTGAAAATATTATAAACTAGAGGGGCACTCAATAGAGCGCAGACCTCCGCCGTGGCAGCATATTTCTCAACCTTTTACTCGACCCTGACCTTTGACCTTAACATGCATTAATTGGAATGGATTTTTATACACTCAAATATGAACCAAGATCGAAGTCTCTGTGACACCGATGTCAACCTTATGGCTGATTACTTGAATAGGACATTTTGCTTGACCATGACCCTGACCTTCCAAAATTTAATAATTTCAGCTTTTTGCATAACAGTTAATCCTTGCAAGTTTCACTACTCTACGATTAAAATTGTGGTTAGGAAGCTGTTCACAAACAAACATACACGCAAACCAATACACAAATACACAAACGGGGTAAAACATAACCTCCTTCCAACTTCGTTGGCGGAGGTAAAGATAGTAGTTTATTGTATGGCACTAAAATGCAGCATAATCATTATTACAAAGAAAGATAATCTCCCATACGAAAACGCACCGAGTAGCAATCAACAATATCCTTTCATAAATATAGTATTACCTTACTGTGTACATATGTACATATATACAAAACATATCTCGAGGAATAAAATATAGTCACTAGCCTACAAGATCGATTGTTGAGCAAACAACTATTTCCTTTTTCATAGCAGTTAATCAATCATCGATATTGTCAACGGAGAAACGTAAAAAAAATAGCATTGGATTTCATTATAAATAGGTACAACACACAAAAGGATACTGAATATTTCACACAAAAGGATACTGAATATTTCAGCATAAAATATGCTTTATTTTCTAACACAAAAGCTATTATCAACAATGCCATGGTTTCGTCACTGAAAAATAGGGCGTGAAAAAAAAACTTGGAAACCTTAATAGTCATCTCATACATTTATGCAGATTATTATTAAAGGGACGAAGATTTACCAGCTCAATAGTATCCTCATACATTTATGCAATAGCCTCATGGATTATATATATATATATATATATATATATATATATATATATATATATATATATATACATACAAGTATATATAAATATAAATATATATATTTATATATATATATAAATATATATATATATATATATATATATATATATTTATATATATATATAAATATAATATATATATATATATATATATATATATATATATTTATATATATATAAATATAAATATATATATATAAATATATATACAAGTATATATATATACATATATATATATATATACAAGTATATATAAATATAAATATATATATTTATATATATATATAAATATATATATATATATATATATATATATATATATATTTATATATATATATAAATATAAATATATATATATATATATATATATATATATATACTTATATATATATAAATATAAATATATATATATAAATATATATACAAGTATATATATATACATATATATATATATATACAAGTATATATATATATATATATATATATATATATATATATATATACATATATATATATATATATATATATATATATATATATAATTGTGTATATCAAATATATATGTATCAAACATACCGAGATTACTATCTTCACAGCAAATTCGGACAAGCGATCCTCTCTGAGATAAGGAGCTAATGCATATGATTGTTTACGAGCAAAATAAGTTATCTATATCTACGATCGAGTTAGGGTCATTTATGTGCCTTATTGGTGAAAACTCCTCTGAACATCAGTGGGGATCAATACCCTTTTTTTCTGTAACGTATGGAGATGCACTACTGTCAATTAAAAGCTAAAAAATTCGAGGCTCTCGAGTAGCTCTGACACTGACAAACGTACGAAAGACAGGGAGAGAGTGAAAGAATGTAGAGTTCACTTTGTCAAGAAAGTAACAAACATCTCGAGTTTC
>NC_090732.1:17559643-17564643 GCF_036898095.1 Palaemon carinicauda
TAACTGCACAGCTTTTACAACGTTTACAATGCTTCCAGAAGACTAAAATATATATGACATTAAAATAACTTACACAAATTTATACATTATGTTTGAAGACATGAGTGATATAAAAATAACTTTTATATCCAGTCTCCTTGATATCCACGGATTATCTCTGTATATAACATATCTTTCTATTATCATAATCTTGATTCTAAGCAGTGTCCATATCAATTGATCTTCAAGATATTATATCTAGGGTCTGGCTAGGTAACCATTGTATCCCTGCACAACGTTATTTATGGCAGATCATATCTCAAGAAGACTTTTCTTACCTTCTCTAGAAAAACTGGTTCTGTTATTCAAACATTGATCTTTATTCATTATCAGATACTGGGGGGTCACTCTTAACCGTTGAACACATGCCAATCAATCTTTTTTCTACCAAATTTTTATAGATATATATGATTCAGTTTTCTATGGCTTTCATCTCATTGCAACTCATCGCCAGTAATACTAGTTTCCATAAGGATCAATTTCTTGCAAGGCTGATCAGTCGGTCAATAAATATTAGGCTAAATTCTTTTGCCGTCTCTCAACCTGGCACCCAAGTCTCTTTATTGAAATCTTAACGAAGCTAATTTCGGATGACCTTTTGCTCGACCTTGACCTTGACCTTGACCTTTGATCTGGGATTTTCAAAATTCAATCACTTCCACCTCTCAACATAACAATTAATCTCTGAAAGTTTCACTACTATATGAGTAAAAATTGTGGCCAGGATGTTGTTCACAAACAAACACAAACGGACAAACAGGGGCGAAAACATAACCTATTCGCCACTTCGTTGGCGGAGGTAATTACGTTTCGTTCTTGACAAGAATGTAACTAACCAGGAAGGATAATAATAATGATGTTATGGTTATACACTGGTAAAAACATATCTGACTAAAGCCATAGAGGATTCATTGGCTAAATTCATCAACGGATAGCCAATTTCTTGTGATGCACAGTTCCTGTCTAACTAGGACAAGTGAGCCCTGCCAGTCCATACTGGGCTCCATAAAGCATTAGAAGGGTTGGGAGACGCAGGCCTACATGGCTGAGGACTATGACGCGCGAAGTAGATGATGATGAATGGAGACGACTTGCGAAATGTAACCGAGGCCCTTTGCGTCAATAGGCGTAGGAGGAGATGATGATGATGATGATGATGATGAGAAACAGAACTGATTAATACAGATATTGAAACAACGACAGTGTGAAACTAAGTGAAAATTACGTTATCGTAAATATTCAATATTGACGAAGAAAAATGATGCGAGAATAAGAGTGATATACGAAACATATACTATACAAGAAAGTAATCTAAACATATTCCAGGGATGAACACCACCGGGAAACATAAAAAGCAAGGAATTTATCATTCATTAGATGAAAACGATGCATGACAAGGTGCACAAAAGAGCCTAGATGAATAATTGAAAACAAAAAATATTGAACGTTTCCATCTAATCTCCTTAGTCTCTTGAAATCCAATGTTGGAATTTATTTCTGTAATTTCTAGGAACGATATAAAAAATGAAATTCAAGAATCATAAAAAAGTAATATCCACTGACGAAGGATTAATCATCATAATCACTGGACCATAAAAGTGTTCAATAATCATCGGGGAAAAGAGAGAAAGAAAGAGCACACTCAGGCCTTTAAAGGTCATAGGTCAGACTTAGGAGTCAAGGTCAATGTCAGACGGAAGACACCAGGGAGGGTAGGAAAGGGGGGGGGGGGGGTAGAATAAGAGTAAGGGGAAGAAATAAATTAGATATCATGGGCAAAAGGAATTTGTCATGTAATAACTAGCCGTGAAAGTGTGTAAATATACTAGTAAGAAAATTGACCCTAATCTATTAATGCTTCCCATTTCGACCAAACGTGAAATTACACAATTCCTACTTCAACTCAAATATGTATGTATGTATGTATGTATGTACACACACACACACACACACACACACATATATATATATATATATATATATATATATATATATATATATATATATCGTGAGCAGACAGAACGCCTAATGACATAATGCCTAAGGACAGAATGCCTAAGGACAAAATGCCTAATTTCCCAACACGGACAAAATACCTAATGGATAAAATGCCTAACATACAAAATGCCTAATGGACAAAACATCTAAAAAGGGATAAAAAAAGTGAACTAGATAGCTTAGCACTCTATAGAGTACTGACCTCGGCCAAGGCGGCTTAGTTTACTTCATACTGCTATGAAATTCAATGACTCTAGCATATATTTGGCATTATGGAGGACTTATAGATATGGATGCGAATGATTGTTACAAAAAATTAAATAGTTGATAAAGAAATTTGGTTAGGGAAAAGAATTGTAAGTTTTTTTTTCTGCCTTTCCCGAATAATTGATTTAAAAATGCTAAATAAGATCCTTTTGCCTGGTAGGTGTTTAGTCCAATAGGCAGTTTATATATTAGGCATTTTGTCCATTAGGCATTATGCCTGTTAGGCATTTTGTCCGTGTTGAGGAATTAGGCATTTTGTCCTTAGGTATTCTGTCCTTAGGCATTATGTCATTAGGCATTCTGTCCTACTACCATATATATATATATATATATATATATATATATATATATATATATATATATATATATATATATATATATATATATATATTTCAAATAAGCCATATATATTAACACATTGAAGTCTGGTTTCTCTTAACAACCTCGGGATCAGAGCCCCAGGCGAAATCCCTCAAAGACTATAGTATCTGTCCGGCCGGGCTTCGAACCCTGGTCCAGGATACTTGTGTGACATTGACCAGTGGTATGGTCAATATCACACAAGTATCCTGGTCCAGGGTTCGAAGCCCGGCCGGACAGATACTATAGTCTTTGAGTGATTTCGCCTGGGGCTCTGATCCCGAGGTTGTTAAGAGAATCCAGACTTTAATGTGTCAATATATATGGCTTATTTGAAATATGAAAAATAAGTTTAAATGTGCAAAATTTATCATATATATATATATATATATATATATATATATATATATATATATATATATATATATATATATATGCAATGATATAAATAACTTACGCACAAAAAACACACACACACACACATATATATATATATATATATATATATATATATATATATATATGTGTGTGTGTGTATATATATAATATATATATATTTTTCACATGAAATTACTGGCAATAAGTACACGGAAAGGGTTAAGGAAAATTAAATATAGTACTGAGATCTTAGTAAGACTTCGGAGTGACAAATATCAGGAATTTACGGAAAAGCACATTTTATTAAGAGCATTGAAAACGATGTTATATGTAGTATGACAGCGGGACACTTACAGAGCACATTAATGCCTGTGCTCTGCAATGTGAAGTTAGTAGAATATAATATTCCTTAGAATGCAGGAGCTAAAGACTCCAGTGGGAAGTTAAATTTCAGATTAAATGTTACGAGAGGAACAAAACGTCCATCTTCAGGCGATGACTGTTTTCTTAAGTGTTGGAAAACACTTAACAACTGGAGAAATCTTGTCAAAAGATCACTCTGCTAATAAGTAATAATATTCTGGCCAAAACACGGCATTTCAATAATAGTAGTAGTACATAACTTCTGAAGAATGTCATTTTTATGCCATCAAGTTTTGATTCTAGAATTAATATTTTGAAATAACAACTTGAGACATAAATTTAGAAAGTAGCATAAAATATATTTTTAGAGTTAACATCAACTCGATTAAATAGATTGGTAGAATAAAAAATGCAACTAAAGTACTAAAGTAGCACTGACTCTATAATGCGATAATAAATTAGATAAATTTTAAAATACTATTTTACAATAGCGAAAAAAGTAATGCAATTATAATGAAAAGGTTAGTTAGTATCTTAGTATTTGCATGATTAAGCATGTACCGTGTGTTTTGAAAGAGAAATACAGGCTAGAGGGAGAGGGTGACCTCGCATGCTTACACAAGAACGCATTAATGATGCGCTTTTGAAATCATAAAACACCAGCCACCATTACTTCATCGATTGGTTTTGTATTGGCCGATGCAGTAACGGCCCTGACTGGTGAACACCAGACTGGGGTTCGAGGCCTGCTCGAACTCGTTAGTTCCTTTGATCGCTGCAACCTCACCATCCTTGTGAGCTAAGGGTGGGAGGGGGGGGGGGTTTGGGGGAGCCTAAAGGTCTATCTGCTGAGTCATCGGCAGCCATTGCCTGGCCTTCCTTGGTCCTAGCTTTGGTGAAGAGGGGGCTTGGGCGCTGATCATGTGTATATATGGTCAGTCTCTAGGGCGCTGTCTTGCTTGATAGGGCAATGTCCCTGTCCCTTGCCTCTGTCATTCATGAGTGGCCTTTAAACCATTTATAGTAATACGAAACATTTTGCGTTCATATTACATTCGCAGTCATTCCAAGCTCTCGCTAGTACACTAACAAAAAATCTTTTTCCAATAATGTTATTGATGTTAAAACGTTTCTAATGACACTTACTTAGAAGACTAAAACTAACGACTTGAAATACAGAGGATTGATAATACACTCGGGCACACTATTCGATCTTATTTCTCTTCCTCTTGTTTTTAAAACTTTTTTTTATAGTTTATATATATAAAAAAGTTTCCTTTTAATGTTGTTATTGTTCTTAAAATATTTTATATTAATTGTTTTTTTACTTCTCTTGTAGCTTCATTACCTTTCCTCACTGGGCTATTTTCTCGGCTGGAGACCTAGGGCTTATGGTATCCGGCTTTTCCAACTAGGATTGTAGCTTAGAAAATAATAATAATAATAATAATAATAATAATAATAATAATAATAATAATAATAATAATAATAATAATAATAATTACTTTTATATCCCTCATTTATGACAAAGGTCAATACCCTCTGTCGAAAAAAAAGTTTGTGCATAAGAGATGTAACTAATTCCATACATAAAT
>NC_090732.1:17569643-17574643 GCF_036898095.1 Palaemon carinicauda
TAATGTAAGTTGCAAAAAAAAAAAAAAAGGTGATCTTTAGGAGAATAAAAGAAACTGAGAAGGGATAATGAGTTAGTTAACTGTGGGAAGGGAGGGATAGAAGAGGGTTGGGCAAAGAGGAAGGGTATAGGGGAGGCGGGACGTTGTTGGTTGCACCTCGACAGAGAATAAACACCGGCATTCATCTTCCCTTGCAATTGTGGGCGTGGGGGCGGTGTGTACATAAGAACCCCTCGTGCTTGGGTGCGATATGGGAGTGGATGGAGGCGTGGTGGGTGGTTCAAAAGACTTCTTACTTTTTATTTTTATCGTTTATTGTGGGAAGTGCCTTCTGTGATAAGTGCCTTTGATGGAATAATACATAAATGTAACTGCTTATTAGTGCATTGTAAAAGTATTTCCTTACTAGAAACCTAACCGTAGACAGCTAAGGAAAAAATCAGCAGCAAAACTGAAAAGTGAATACAAAGAAAACGGAGATTAGGGGTGAAGAGAAAGACCTTAAATCTATTACATTTGTAGAAATGGCCAAAAGCTCTTCAAGTTCAAATTGAAAGTAAAAACTACAAATGAGTTAATTTAATCATAAAGAAATAATAGACAGGTTTACTTTAAGTAACTTTAACTCGCAATTTTCAAGTATTTTCTAAATGAATATCAAGCTAAAACCAGATATAGCCCACACGAAAATACACAAACACAAACGAACTCACACACACATAAATATATATATATATATATATATATATATATATATATATATATATATATATATATATATATATATATATATAAGCGTGTGTGTGTGAGGGTGTGTTTATACATGTATTGACACAATATATATGCATTTATGTATAATATATATATATATATATATATATATATATATATATATATATATATACACATACAGTATATACATACATACATACATACATATATATATATATATATATATATATATATATATATATATATAAACTGGTTTGAATTCTTACGTTACTTCTGATCACATATTCTAATCACTCCTCCCTTCTGATTGTTTATGAATCTCTCTCTTTCTCCCTCCTGCATGCCAGCATGACGAAGTTAATTTATCTATGATGGACTTCGTCACGATATGACGTTAATGACTGAAGAATGTTGACTAAGCAATTATAAACGGGTAAATTTATTGCCTGTTACCTCTGGTGAAATTTGCATGAGTGTTCAAAATACTTATAATGAATTGGTTTTTATCTTATTGTTATCATTATTATTAATATTATTATTATTATTATTATTATTATTATTATTATTATTATTATTATTATTATTATTATAAGTTAAGTTACAACCCTAGTTGGAAAAGCAAGATGCTATAAGCCCAAGGGCTCCAACATTAAAAAATAGGATTAAGAAAGCAAAGGCAAAATTTTAAAATTTAGGTAAAAAAAGAGAAATTACAGACAAAAATAGGTAAAATAAGTTCAATTTCTTAATGATAGTACGCGAAATGTCCTTCATGGAAATATTGAAGTAACAATAATTGTGAATAAATCTAACCGAGATGAAAATACAGACGTATCTCCATAGATAAAAATCATTTACTGTGTTAGAGGCAGATCCCCGCTCAAATTAACTGGAACACCAAACTTTAAGGTACTAATAAAGAAGAAGAAGAAGAAGAAGAAGAAAGGTAGCTATGAATAAAAGAGTAACAAAAAAAATTATAAAATCCATTCTCAAAAATGACTACGAATAATAGATAAAATAAAATAACATGCTAAAACGACATGCATGTTAACTCAAAAACAAAATGCCCACAAAATACAAATGACCGAAACCTTTGAGACATGAGGACAAAATAATATATATAAAACCAGTTGGTTTAAAAAAAAAAAAAAAAGCAATGTGTGGCGACAACTTCAAGAAACCTCAATGGTTTCATGTGAATTCATGGGCTAATGCGTAAGGAGAATGAGGTAAGTATATGAAAGTATTAAGTTAATGTACCCCCATGAGACGATATACGGGCATGTACGACCCGAGCTACAATAAGCGGCGGAATAAAGCTTGTCTAGTGGACCAAGGATCATAAGCCATCCTTTGTGAGGAGAGAGAGAGAGAGAGAGAGAGAGAGAGAGAGAGAGAGAGAGAGAGAGAGAGAGAGAGTTACAAGGATTTTGGATGTCTCAGACTTTTTAGTCTATCTGTGGAAACTCCATTTGGTCTTTGGTAGAGCGATTTAGTTTAAGAATTTAAAGTTTGTAGTATCTTGTTTGAGAGAGAGAGAGAGAGAGAGAGAGAGAGAGAGAGAGAGAGAGAGAGAGAGAGAGAGAGAGAGAGAGAGAGAGAGAGAGAGAGAGTGTTACAATGATTTTGGATGTCTCATAGACTTTTTAGTCCATCCTTGGAGACTCCATTTGCTCTTTGGTAGAGCGATTTAGTTTAAGAATTTAAAGTTTGTAGTATCTTGTTTGAGAGAGAGAAAGAGAGAGAGAGAGAGAGAGAGAGAGAGAGAGAGAGAGAGAGAGAGAGAGAGAGAGAGAGAGAGAGAGAGAGAGTGTTACAATGATTTTGGATGTCTCATAGACTTTTTAGTCCATCCTTGGAGACTCCATTTGCTCTTTGGTAGAGCGATTTAGTTTAAGAATTTAAAGTTTGTAGTATCTTGTTTGAGAGAGAGAGAGAGAGAGAGAGAGAGAGAGAGAGAGAGAGAGAGAGAGAGAGAGAGAGAGAGAGTGTGTTACAATGATTTTGGATGTCTCATAGACTTTTTAGTCCATTCTTGGAGACTCCATTTGCTCTTTGGTAGAGCGATTTAGTTTAAGAATTTAAAGTTTGTAGTATCTTGTTTGAGAGAGAGAGAGAGAGAGAGAGAGAGAGAGAGAGAGAGAGAGAGAGAGAGAGAGAGAGAGAGAGAGAGAGAGTTACAATGATTTTGGATGTCTCATAGACTTTTTAGTCCATCCTTGTAGACTCCATTTGCTCTTTGGTAGAGCAATTTAATTTAAGCATTTAAGTAGTTCGTATGATCTTGCCTGAGAGAGAGAGAGAGAGAGAGAGAGAGAGAGAGAGAGAGAGAGAGAGAGAGAGAGAGAGAGAGAGAGAGAGTTGAAAGGAATTACAAGGATTTTAGATGTCTCAAAGACTTTTTAGTCCATCCGTGGAGACTCCATTTGTTCTTTGGTAGAGCGATTTAGTTTAAGCATTGAAATAGTTCGTATGATCTTGTCTGAGAGAGAGAGAGAGAGAGAGAGAGAGAGAGAGAGAGAGAGAGAGACCTTGTGCAGCGAAACATTTAAAAAAACAAGCCAATTAGATTCTATCCGTTTCATATGAAACTGTATTAGCTTAAATTGATGTTTGCATATTTACTAGAGAAAGAAATAATTCAGGTTCAATAATTCAATTTAAAAGAAGTGACCAATTTGAATTGTAATTCGTTCCAATTGACACATCAAATATATATGCGTCAGATATATATATATATATATATATATATATATATATATATATATGTATATATATACTGTTTATATACATATATATATATATATATATATATATATATATATATAATATATATATATATTATATATAAAGTGTCACAACAAACATTTAATATCAAGATCACTCTAATTTGAATATAAATAACCAAAGGGTATTCTGTTATGATATGGTGTTCAAACCAATCTATTTTCAATGTAGAATGAACTCGATATTAAACGTTTATATATATATATATATATATATATATATATATATATATATATATATATATATATACATATATATATATATATATATATATATATATATTTTATATATATTATATATATATTTAATATATATATATATATATATGTATATATATACATATATATATATATATATATATATATATATATATATATATACACACACACACACACACACACACACATATATATATATATATATAATATATATATATACATATATATATATTTACAGTCTTTGGGCGGTTTCCGCCTGGGGCTCTGATCCCGAGGTCGTTAAGAGAATCCAGACTTTAATGTATTAATATATATGGCTTATTTGAAATATATATATATATATATATATATATATATATATATATATATATATATATATATATATATATATATATCAAATACGAATATTTATTCAATCATGGAGTATTCTTATAAATCTGCAGAGATGACAATCAGCCAAATGTAACATGGAATAAACGTAATAATAAAAAAATTAACATAGTGCAGTTCACACTAACAAAAATAAACATCATAATTCCTTAACAACAAGATATAAACACGGGATATACTTATCAAAATGGAAAAAAAACACTCGAACAATATATAATAAAAGGTGACCGCCATGAAGGAATAACAAAACCATTTTCTCATAATGTCAGTCAAGACTTTCCATTGACATTAAATAACAAATCTAGTAACTTATAAAAAGGAGAACTTGAATTTTAGTAGAAATTCACTGCTACACAAACTTAAACATCTTTAAATCAAGCCACATACATTTGTCAAAATTAGACAGCGCGAATAAATTGATAATTTACAGCACCATAAAATCATTTAACTAGGCTATTATCAAAGAGTATTACCACAAAAGAAGTAATAATGTGTAATGTAAATATTCATACAGAATACAAAAGCCTGTGTTGACACAAGACCCGCGTTGGAAGCTAACATGGCCAACGGCTTCTGTCTCCATATTTAAAATAGTGTGACTAAGCCAATTATTTACTTCTAGATTTCATTCCTCGTGCTTTCTTATAACAATAGTTTCGACCAGCTGTGTTGAATTGCTTGCATGGGGGTTGGTGGTTGCAAATTGGTAGTATAAAATTTGGTGACGAACGGCTTCACCAACTCTCTAGGAGAGAGAGAGAGGAGAGAGAGAGAGAGAGAGATATCTATAAATACATATGCATTCATATATATATATATATATATATATATATATATATATATATATATATATAAATATATATATATATA
>NC_090732.1:17589643-17592143 GCF_036898095.1 Palaemon carinicauda
ACATTAAAATAAATATCTCAAGTACAACTAAAGCCCAAGCTTTAATCTCTCCTCTTTACGAGAATTAAAATTATCAAATACGTATATTGAATAGCAAACAGAATTAATTAACATATGAACATGTGTATGCATATACTGTGTATGCATATATGTGTATTATTATTTTCAACTATTTCTCGACTTTAACTCCACAATCATCCTAGCCTAAAAATAAGTTACATTTAATATCGCTTTAAAAAAAATGGGATATACAGTCATGGTAATTAAAAGCAATGAAAATAATCCAGTACATACATGCAACCTCAAATACTAATATCTTTACCAGAATACTTTTCCTTATTGGAGCACTTTGGCTTATAGCATCCTGCTTTTCCAACTAGGGTTGTATCTTAACTAGTAATAATAATAATAATAATAATAATAATAATAATAATTATTATTATTATTATTATTATTATTATTATTATCATTATTATCATTATAATAATAAATGTATATAAAAAGGAGTGCAGCCGATGGATTTTGCTCTGGGTCAATGTATTGTATATACATTCTACTTGCGTAACCAATGTAATAATAATAATAATAATAATAATAATAATAATAATAATAATAATAATAATAATAATAATAATAATAATGAGAGCAGCCGATGTGTTTTGCTCTGGGTTAATGTATTGTATATACATTCTACTTTCGTAACCAATGCAATACTAATAATAATAATAATAATAATAATAATAATAATAATAATAATAATAATAATAATAATAATAATAATAATATGTGAAAGAAGATAAACACCAAAGTTTAGCTGCGTAAAATTCCTCAGTTAATAACATTGTAGACGATTTCCTTACTTCAAAAATAAACGCATTTCTAAGGTCACTTACTCTGGAATTTACTCTGATATTTGAAAGTATAAAAATTAATCAATAACATCTTTAGATTTGCATATTGGAGAAGGTGAGATAATTTTGACTTTCAAACGATGTTCTTGTAGTTTTTAAGATGAAAATAACCTTGTTGCAAATAGGGAAAATAATAAGAATTTTATTCAAGGGCAAGACTGAGTCACACTTTGCAACCATTACTGCTTTGACTCACTAATTATGACGTTGATTTTTTTTGTCCATATCAAATTCTGAATCCACCTCAAACCATTAATTCTCTCTTCACGTTTCTATATCTTCACTAACGATCCGTGCTTTTAGTAGAGGACAAAATTGAAATATGATCTTTTTTTGCGGGTAATATTTTTTTTCTGGTAATAGTTATTGTGTCTTTAACGCCATTAGTTGAAACCGCTGGTCGATCGCATAAATCTTATTTGAGAAAAAAAGAAAAATTGGATAAAGGGTCCTGTGCCTTCAACTGAATATTTCCAAAAAGGAAATCCAGAACTTTTTTAACCGCAGTAGAGAAAGGATTTACGCTCACTGCATTTTTTTTTTTTAATTCGTTGAGCATTTCGTGCAGCTTCGTTATCAATAACGTCGTTATTTCAAAAGTTTCCTATCTACTGTCTAAGAAATAGTTCTAACTGCTATGATCATTGCCAAAAGGGATACATCCTCGCTCCAGATTTATTCGTAGTGAATAAAGTAATTAATTACAATGAGAACACATTAATATTCCCTCGATGTCAAAATCCACGTGACTATATATCTGCCTTCCGTTTGTCTTTGCCTGTCCTTAAATGTGTCTGTCACAACTAACCCAACAGGGTTTTAGAGATTTTGAACATAAGTTTATATGAATAGGAAAGACGATTGTCTGTCTGTTCCGTCTTTCTGTTCACAATTCTGCTTTTTTTGCTAGTGACACACAGGCTTGGGAAAGGTAAAATCTAAAATCATATTATAATTATTATTATTATTATTATTATTATTGTTGTTGTTGTTGTTGTTGTTAGCTAAGCTACAACCCTAGTTGGAAAAGCCAAAGGTCTCCAACAGGGAAAAATAGCCCATTGAGGAAAGGAAAAAGAAAAACAAAATACAAGAGAAATAACAAACAATTAAAATGGTTTAATAAAAGTAACAACATTATAATAGATCTTTCATATAGACAGCAGGTTGTCTATACTAAACACAGCCTGAGGGAAAAAATTGTCAGATTTATCTACCTTTACAGAGATAGTGACCCCATGATTTCATCACTTGGAATGCTCCTTGTAAGAAATAGGTTAGGGATCGTTAACGGGCAACATATATTTAGCAAAACCCAAGAAGGCATGTTGTTATTCATGTTCCACAATATGATTTAAAATAAATTTCATGATTAATTTGCATTGGTCAGTTTAAATTTGTCTTTATTTTCACTTGAGTTTATTTTGTTAGTGTTACACTGGTAGCTCGTCGTGATTATGTCTAAAGAATAACCTTTTCATGGTGTTCTTTTTCTCGATAGATATATCATTAGCTAAAAAGAAAAATACTTTCGCAAATTAATCAGAAACATTTCTTTCTTTTTTTCTTTCAAAAGAAAAGATTGAATG
>NC_090732.1:17607143-17612143 GCF_036898095.1 Palaemon carinicauda
GGCGGGGCTACCCCTTTCCCGCTGGCAGGGCGGGGCTCCCCCCTTCCCGCTGGCAGGGCGGGGCTCCCCCCTTCCCGCTGGCAGGGCGGGGCTCCCCCTTCCCGCTGGCAGGGCGGGGCTCCCCCTTCCCGCTGGCAGGTCGGGGCTCCCCCTTCCCGCTGGCAGGGCGGGGCTCCCCCTTCCCGCTGGCAGGACGGGGCTCCCCCTTCCCGCTGGCAGGACGGGGCTCCCCTCTTCTCGCAGGCAGGGTGGGGATCCCCCCTTTCCTGAGGGCCGGGTGGGGCTCCCCCCTTCCCGGTGGCAGGGCGGGGCTCCACCCTTACCGCTGGCAGGGCGGGGCTCCCACCTTACCGCTGGCAGGGCGGAGCTCCCCCCTTCCTGCTGGCACGGCGGGGCTCCCCACTTCACGCGGGCAGGGCGGGGCTCCCCCCTTCCCGCAAGCAGGGCAGAGTTCCCCCCCTTCCCACTGGCAGGGCAAGCCTCCCCCTTCCCGCTGACAGAGCGGGGCTCACCCCTTCCCGCTGGCAGGGTGGGGCTCTCCCCTTCCCGCTGGCAGGGTGGGGCTCCCCCCTTCCCGCAGGCAGGGCCAGCTCTCCCCTTCCCACTGGCAGGGTGGGGCTCCCCCTTACCGCTGGCAGGGTGGGGCTCCCCCCTTTCCCAGGGGCAGGGCGGGGCTCCTCCTCTTCCCGCTGGCAGGGCGGGGCTCCCCCCTTCCTGCGGGCAGGGCGGGGTTCCCCCCTTCCTGCGGGCAGGGCGGGGCTCCCCCTTCCCGCTAGCAGGGCGGGGCTCCCCCCTTTCCGCTGGCAGGGTGGGGCTACCCCTTCCGTCTGGAAGGGCAGGGCTCCCTGTTAAAAAATATAAAAAATACTGTAAATATTTATATATATATATATATATATACATATATATATATATATATATATATATATATATATATATATATATATATATACTCACACATATAAATATGCATATACATATATCTACATACATAGTTGTCGTAAAGTTTGGAGTGTTGGCAGTAGCCTACTAGACACAGATCCCGATATAGCAGGGATAAATTGACTCTCAAAGGGCATATGAAAAGCAATAATCTAAAAAAAGATCAGAATCTTGATGCTGGAATTTTCAGCACAGTTTGAGGGCTCTATGAGGGTTGGTTCTTCATGTCGTTTTCTCCGGTAGTATTATGGAACCTCTTAAACTGGAATGCGTTCAGTCATACGACGGACTAAATTCAGGCTATCATCTTTAAAGAATCCAAGTTTTTCCATGTAGATTCCAATTGTGCTTCGAACTGATCCAGTTCCATAAACATCAGACACCAGCTGATCAAAGTTGTCTCGGTCGCCATGAAACACTGTTCCTTCAGGTTGATCCTTAACCACATCACTATTACTGAAACACTTTCAACCATGTATATGCCAGGATTGTTTCCAATTCAAAAGAAAAAGCACAGGACTCATAATTACCCAGTTTGTTTAGGAAAGTAGTTGATTGTTTAGATTTGAAGAGATGGCGGAGTGTCATATATAGTAGGATATGCGTTTTCATCTTCCACTGTCCACCTGTTGCTGCTTTACACACATCTCGACTAACTGTTAGTACTAATAGTCATTCTTGATCTGATGGGTCCCTCTTATCACACATTAGTGTAAATACAGATTGTAGACCATGAGCAGGAATTTCTAGCTTGAGGGTACACTCGAGAACATTATTCTATTTTATTTCTCTTCCTCTTGTTTTGTTAAAGTTTTAATAGTTTATATAGGAGATATTTATTCTAATGTTATTACTCTTCTTAAAATATTCTATTTTCCTTTTTTCCTTTCCTCACTGGGATATTTTTCCTGTTAGAGCCTCTGGGATTATAGCATCCTGCTTTTCCAACTAGGGTTGTAGCTTAGCTAGTAGTAATAATAATAATAATAATAATAATAATGATAATAAGGAACGTCACTAGATTTGGTGGGCCATAGAAGTGTCTTGGTTTCTTTGAAGGCATTGAGTAATCTAGTGTAAAGCTCATCTCACAAATCACAAGCAGAAAGAACAATTGTTTTCAATTATTCCAAAGATTTACAAAATATCAGTTTGTTTTTATAAGGGGATGATCAGAAGTCGATGCTGTCTTTCAGGTCAGAACAGTGTTCAATCTTCAACCTGAGATTGACTAGCTATTTCAAAAGCTTGTTCATTATTGCTATTGTTGCATAGATTCTCATTGTACACATTTCTAAATGACAAAGTTTTACAACCCGAACTTTGTGAATAACTTCTTTTTTTTTTTTTTTTATAAAATCATAGATGCGAAAATGCTTTCTCTATACATCTTTTCTTGTCTGATGTTTCCTCAGTTTCTGTGATGGTGTAACACGGCTGAGGTATTCGTCTCACTAAAAACTGCTTGGGTCGGCACTCATGGAATTAGGTCTCCCTTGCGAAAAGATCTAGTCCTCCTATTTTACATAGTAAATCTTCATCATTTAGTTAAATTTTCTTTTCTTCAATGTTTTTATACGAATCTGAGTGGAACTTCTGCAAGCTATGTATATTACCAGAGTCCTTTACCTTGTCACCTTTACAAAATATACAGTATTTACCAAATATCACTATTTAACATCTTTTTTTGGCGACTTATTCACTTACATTCAAGCATTTGTTTTTATGCTTAACAATGTGCGGCGACCACTTCAAAAACACTCTCGTCGGCAACTTTATAGATAAACTAGTAAATAAACAAATGAACAAATAAGTAAGAAAAATAATTAATCTTAATCTCGAACTACATTTGAACAAATACCTTTAAATTTTCTACAAAAAATTAAAGGCACTTTATCTTTTAAAATGAGTTTGGAATTTGTCAGAGATTTGGATTTATCGGTTTGAAACGGATATAGAAGTTTTGGTATCTATTTCGATATAATGTAAACTTTGGCTAAAAAAACGTATGTAACAAGGACGTATTTATAATGTAATATGTAATTACAGATTAGTTATTTTTTCCTGAGAAGACTTCGTTTGCAAAGAGAAATATGTTAAAATCGAGATTTTTTTTTCGCTTTGTGTGTACATTTTGTATTCCTTTAGAAATACATATTATACTATTGAAATGTTTGCTTTTTCATATATGTTTCTTGATATATTGCAATAGTCCTTGCAAATTTTTTTGAAAGTCTGAATATGATTGACCGCCCATATAAAGGCTTAATGTAGATTTATGTGAGCCAGAGTTGAGCGTAGCGTGAAACAGGGGGTTTTGGTCCCCTATGTGAGAACGGCCCCGAGTTGAGAATGGAAGTAATAATGTGGTTTCTGGAAGGGTTACAAGATTTTGGTAGGTTTAGATGAAAGGATAAATTCCAGGAATTTAGAGGGTAAGAAGAACTAATTACGTTTAATAAATCCAAAGAAATATCTTGCAATTCCTAATTATAAAAGGGCTCAGTGCGCGGGCACTCACTTCGACAGAACTCTCAAAATTTACGTTTTGGTCCAATTAATTACTATTATTATTATTATTATTATTATTATTAATATTATTATTATTATTATTATTATTATTATTACCTCCACCAAGGAGGTCATGTTTTCACCTCTGTCTATTTGCTTGTCACCAACCTAACTCAAAAAGTTACGGGCGAATTTTGACCAACGTACTACAATTATATTAAAAACGATGTATTCAGGCCGAAACTCACTCACTCTCTCTCTCTCTCTCTCTCTCTGAATGTCATTTAGGCAGGTATAACTCATGAATGGTGTTTTTTTTATCATTATTTTACATCGAACCATATCATGAAAGTACTTTTTCTTTCATCGGTGACTTGAACAAGACTAATGTTGAAATAATCTAATGTAGCTGATAACGGAAGGAATTGTTTAGCTGCGATTCTCCAATAACTTCTACATGATTTTGCGGATTCATGATATATATATATATATATATATATATATATATATATATATATATATATATATATATATATATATATATATATGTGTGTGTGTGTGTGTGTGAGTATGTGTGTATTCAGTATTTGCAGAGGCTATTCGAAACGTCAAATGATAAACAGAATGAAATATGGGAACTCGATTTGTAAAATTTTAATGCTTTCACTAGCAAAAACACCCCTTTGCTGTCTCTGATTCGCTAAGGTTGGAGAAGGTTCCGCCTATTTCAAAGTAGTAGTAAGAAGAGCAACACCTTGTCTGTTTTGTCATGGGAACACTAGAGACATCTGACGAAAGATTTCCCCCGAGTGTCTGCGTTCTTTGGATTCTAACTGTACATTCCTATATGAGACCTTGAACCTTGAATTCTCTCTTTTCTTATGCAAATGAAAATTGAATTACTAACCAAAGTCATCTCTTATCACTAATAATGATTATAATCTTATTTTCCTCTAAAAAGTATGAGAGAGAGAGAGAGAGAGAGAGAGAGAGAGAGAGAGAGAGAGAGAGAGAGAGAGAGAGAGAGGCAAAAAAATTCCATTAATATACGTAAACTCTATTAAGCAGTTAAAGCCTTAAAACGGAGATATTAGAATATAGGAAGTTAATAAAACAGCTAATGGTTCGCACAAAAATCTCCAAAGAAAAAAAAAATAGCCCATCAAACTGAAAGTTTAAAATCGTTAATCTTTACAGAGAAACTATTTACACAAGTCACATACCTTTCAATCTGGTCATTTAAGCGTCAAGAGATCGAGTTCCCATTCACAAACATAAGTACTGGATTAGAAGAGATTGAAAAAATTGAGAATAAACGAGCTCTTGCATAAGCGAGCGAGAGAGAGAGAGAGAGAGAGAGAGAGAGAGAGAGAGAGAGAGAGAGAAAGAGGTAGAGAGAGGAGAGGAAAGAGGAGAGGAAAGAGAGAAGGGGAGAGGAAAGAGAGAAGGGGAGAGAAAAGAGGAGAGAGAAAAGAGGAGAGAGAAAAGGGGAGAGGGAGAGAGGGGAGGGGAAAGAAAGAAGGAGAGAGAGAGAGAGAGAGAGAGAG
>NC_090732.1:17617143-17634643 GCF_036898095.1 Palaemon carinicauda
ATATTTTCCATGAAGACACCCAACAAAGAAAAAAAAAATATTAGTTTATCAATATTATATCATTATGAAGACCGCCGGGACGCCTTTTAGCGAAATCTGGAATGGTTTGTTCCAGGATAAAATTAGAGCCAAAAACGGCGTGAGCTTGCTCAGTGGAGTCAAGCGTTGCCAACTAATGACGTTTTCCCCTAACCTTAGAGTAATCTTTGTTATTATTTGCCATATCATTTTGTAACATGTCCATCAAATTGTCTCTCCTACCTGTGGTCAGTTTGCTAGCAAGTAAACATAACCTCATTACTCCTCTGTTCTCGCAAGCGGTACATGGATGTGTTGCACACGTCACCACCTGCATGTGTCAATAAAGATTGGCAATACTTACTTCAAAGCAAGCTCATGCTGCGATTGGCTATATTCTCTTTCCACGACAAACCCTTCCAGACTTAGCTAATATGTCGCCAGGACAGTAAGAGCATCTGTACTTAACCTACATATCAAAGAAACCCTTAAGCTAGCAAAGCCAATTGATTAGCTCACTTTTAAGGCAGATTGGCTTCATACTATCAAATATTAGACTAAAAAACAGGGAACCCATTTTTCAATCATTGCCCAAGTCTTGATCTCTAAATAGAAGAGTGGAGAATCACCCCCCCCCCCCAAAAAAAAAAAAAAAAATATATATATATATATATATATATATATATATATATATATATATATATATATATATATATATCATTCGTGATAGACTATCAATTGCTTGTGGATTTTTAAAAAGGATCGTAGTGATAAAATGAACAACTCACAAAAAATCTAGGTCTTTAATTAATTTCTAGCGTTATCTTGTCATTTAGTATCGATTCATATGGCAGCAATCCTTTGTACCCTTTAACTCGTTCAGGTGAAAGGGACAAGTAAACATTTAGCAAAGAAATTAAGAGCAATCTGTAACTTCCTTTTTATAATTTTGTTAAATCTGTGACCAACTCACAGCGCGGAGCATGAAGATGGCTAGTGGTAGGGGACTCTGAAAAAAGCTTATAAAGATATACATGATCATAAAACACGAAATTACCTGCATCTGAAGCTAAAGAAAGTTGATTCGATGTTTTTGTCACGTGTATTAAAGTTTATACTAAGTCTGAAATATTAACACCACTCGGCATTACATTGAGACAAAATTACTAGACAGATGTCTTGGTTTACATATCTTGCTACTTCATGATGTCCCGTTAACAAACTTTTATTATGTCTCTTGATCTACAGGATAACTCGTAAAATTATACGTTTTCGCAGTTAGGTAAAAAATCTCTCCTTTATGTTAAACCGAAATTACATCGAACAAAATATTAATAGCTGTGGTGACATTCTCTCTCTCTCTCTCTCTCTCTCTCTCTCTCTCTCTCTCTCTCTCTCTCTCTCTCTCTCTCTCTCTCTCTCTCTCTGTGGTCAGTGCAGATTGATGACGGTAGCAGGCTTTTGTCTGATAACCCACAGCAAACCAACCTAGCATGGGTGTCCCTGACTAGCACAGCTTTGCTGATCATGGCAATACGTCAACCCTTTCACCACGTTATAGTATCACCACTCAAAAATGGGATATATATATATATATATATATATATATATATATATATATATATATATATACATATATATATATATATATATATATATATATATGTATATATATATATATATATATATATATATATATATATAATATGTATATATATGTGTGTGTGTATGTGTATTTCTGTAAATATAACTAGAATCTTTAAGTTTAATTGGTTTTGAAATAAGTTGGGCATCTGGAAAAAAAAAATACGAAAGCACAAGAGATGACAGTGATAGTTTATTAATCTCACTATATTGATGTTTAATAAATCCTACAGCTAACAAAGAGATCATAAAGAATAATATTCTATAATCAGTTTACCCTTTATTAAAAAAAACGTTGGAAAATCATTGTCTGTATTTTTGACTGCTCTAGTGTCAAACATATTCTCATGTATCACTTGGCAGTTAGCACTACATTTTATCAGTGGGGACTCTTTAACTTGGGAATATTTGGGTATCACCTGAATATAATTGGAGTATAAAATACTCTCAACCGAGGAACAGCATGACAGACTTGCATTGGTATCACAGGTTAAGAAAGCGCCTGGATTAGAAATGATAGTTCTTGCATGAAACAAATGTGTAGTTATTCTTTATCCAACTTTTGAAAAGTACCGTTGTTTTTCATTTAAAAAATCAATTAATCCTGTACCGCACATGTTGCATACACACTTGTACATTATAACGATTTTTTTTTTTTTAAATATCCTGATCTACACCTCACTATCAACAGAACCGGTTTCAGCCTGTTTTTTCATGAATTGATGTCTGAATTTTTATGATTTTCTTCCATTGAGAGTCTTGTATGTAAGCCCTCTGTCTGTTGAAATAAAGCTAGTTGCACTCATCTCGCCTCTCAGTTATCACCTAACTGCGCCCTCACACAATTTCGACTTTAGTGGATGTAGTTACAGATGTAGTAGCAAGGTACAAAGATGGCTTTAAACTATGATATTAAAAGCATGTTAGTTTTCATGTTCACATGAAGTTTCTGTTATTTGACGAGCCTAAAATAAGTTCCAAGATAAAATAATATCCGTATTTGAGGACACCAACCTCCCCCCCACCCCCCCAAAAAAGGATCCGATTTCTGAAACTTTTATCTAAATATATTATTTGTCAATCCTTAATACAGGTATTGGCGAAAAGCTTATAGCTTAGTAGCGTAAAATCTCGATTACATTTTACTATAAATTTAATAATTTTCAAAGTTCTTTTTTCATAGTTCATTCATAAACAGATTTCTCTCTCTCTCTCTCTCTCTCTCTCTCTCTCTCTCTCTCTCTCTCTCTCTCTCTCTCTCTCTCTCTCATATAAGGAATAAAACCCTAACTTCTTTGTTTATTACTGAAAAACTCGACCACTAACCATTGCTACAATATCACATCGCTTTAAAAGAAAAATCAGACAATCTAAGAGACCAGTAAAAAAAAGATATCTCACATTATGTAAGTTTTTTACTTTGTTTTTTCTTTCCTTAGACCTTCCCTCGTCGCCCACCATCTGTAGGGCATCCGGGAATACTTACACATCATAGCTTTTATGATAGGTTTTATGGAGACTTCATAACCACTCTAATGTACATATTCTTACCTTCCTTACGTCATATCCAAGCGGCGTATCTTACCTGGATTGTGTTATGGCCTCCTTAAAAAGAGAGGCAAGACCAGAGGCCAGAGAATAAGGGAGGGAAACAAAATAACACTAACGAGGGAAAAGAAGAGGATAAATGGCTGTAAAATGATAGATAAAACATACACGAGTAGTTTATCAGTGACAATTTTTCTTAGATGTAGGATTTGTTGTTTCTATATTTTATAAGACGTATCCAGATTCCTTTTGGAATATATTCAGGAATATTTTTGGAATATATTCAGGAATATTTTTGGAATATATTCAGGAATATTTTTGGAATATATTCAGGAATATTTTTGGAATATATACAGGAATATTCCTAGATAAAATGAACATTAATCTTATATCATCGAAGACTCGCACAAATCCTGAATAAATTTTTAAAGGAAAATATTTTTGGAATATTCGTAAAGAAAATCTCGAAGAGAGAGAGAGAGAGAGAGAGAGAGAGAGAGAGAGAGAGAGAGAGAGAGAGAGAGAGAGAGATGAATGGTAGATCCCTTGTCTTCCTTAATCTGATCGCAAGCAAGGAAAGACAGGAAAAAAAGTAGAGAATATAAATCACTAGAAGCACAGGCTATGATTCCTTCTTGTACGGAACATTCTTAGCCATATCAAAATTTTATCCCACGTCTACAACAGACTTTAATAATTCTAGGATTTCTTTTAATTGGAAATATCTTAGCTTTTTATAGAGAGTATTTAGTGAATAATGCTTAAGATAAACTTATAAGGAGAGAGAGAGAGAGAGAGAGAGAGAGAGAGAGAGAGAGAGAGAGAGAGAGAGAGAGAGAGAGAGAGAGAGAGAGGAGTTTTAATTGGAAATATCTCAACTTTTTATAGGGGGGATTTAGTGAATAATGCTAAAATAAACATATAAGGAAGGAGAGAGAGAGAGAGAGAGAGAGAGAGAGAGAGAGAGAGAGAGAGAGAGAGAGAGAGAGAGAGAGAGAGAGGATGATGGAAATAAGAATAAAAAAAAAAGTCGCGAAAATAAATCACTGCTAGCAGGGGGTGATGGATCCCCTGCCTAGAACCCTGAGTGCCATATGGACATTGATGAAGCTTTACATTATGGCGTCGTTATGGCCTGTCGTGAACTGTCCTTCCTTGGAACTAGTAAAATCTCCATCGGGGTTGCAAGGTCCATCATGGTTAATTATTAGATTACAAGCCGGGACCTCCTCGTACATTTGATGCGCGGTAATCCGAGACTTCTCTTTCGTTTGCTTTTTCAAATATTTGCTCTGTTGCGTTTCTCCTTTATGTACTTGCTTCAGCGACTCGTTGTTAATGAAATTGTTTATTTTTGAAGAGAATGTAAAGAGGTATATTGATATCTTATACCTCCTTCATTTTTATAAATAGCCGGATAATTATTTTCTAATTGCCAAATTCACAGAATTGCTTATCAAATCCAAATACCTTCCTCAATATACGTTAAAGAAATACAAAAACAGCATCTGCTATATTAAAAATAAAAGTTTTTTTGCAATATAAGAAAATTTATCGTAAAACTAAAACAGATACAATTTCTTGGGATTTACACGTTAACGTTTGCAAAGGAATTATTCGATTTAAGTCTCTCTCTCTCTCTCTCTCTCTCTCTCTCATGCACAAAAGGGGAAGGATGAGCGAGAGAGAGAGAGAGAGAGAGATAGAGAACGCGGCAGGATCCGCGAGTTCAGCCAAGGATAAAGGATATGAAGAGGCCACTCTTGGTTCTTGTGTTTGAGATCCTTGAATTAAGGGGAACTCGAGCATCGGTGCATTTACTGTTTGCTTTTCATTATCTTTTGCCATCACAATCTGTAGTAGTACTACGAGCCTCAACCTCCATCGTGTTCCCGCCTTCAAAGTTTCTTCTCTCTGCTCCTTATGCATGAATGTGGGGAGGGGGGGGGGGGGAGGGAAGGGGCGTTTCATTACACCAAATGGAACCCTCTTCTCAGTTATTATAGTAACGCAGCTTTGCATGATAATATATACGCACACGTTATCTACATATATCCTCTTTCTTTAACTAAAGCCTGTTTGGTAAGGCATTCCAATTCTTAGCAATATATAGTTGTTTCAAATACTGTGTGTATATATATATATATATATATATATATACAGTTTATATACACACACACACACATATATATATATATATATATACACATAAATATATATAATTTTCAAACTCTTACAGTCATCGAGACCTATAAACTTCAACACGATAAGGTAACTGCCAACCAAGACACAGAAGCCATAAAAGTTGGAACGAAAGTGCCATCTGCATTCTATTTCTCGAGTTACAAAGAGAGATCCTCTGATTTTAGGAGCGAGTTTGTCCCAACTCCCCACGAGCTAATTCAATTCGTATTACATCAACAAAATGAATATACGATGGAGAACTATCCAATTACAGTATATCTAATACGCATTAACTTTTTTTCAATTTCACACTGGGTTCGAAACCTAAAAGCTTCAAATTAAAGGTAAGAGAGATACGAACCAGCATAAACAGATATCAATTAGGGCCCGAATTCTATTATGGATTTTGCTGATTAGAAACTGGGTGGAGGTTCAGCATGCGTTTCAATCAGTGGTCTATGGTTCGTTCCCAATATGAGGTATACATATAGAGTATATATATATATATATATATATATATATATATATATATATATGTATATATAAACATACAGTATATTATTTATATATATATATATATATATATATATATGAAAATGTTCACAAAATACATATATGTATATAAGAAACATTTAATACCATTATACATATATATATATATATATTATATATATATATATATATATATATATATATATATATTATATATATATATATGTATATACATACATATATATACATATATGTATTTTGTGAATATTTTCATGTATATATATATATAAAAATAATATACTGTATGTTTATATATATATATATATATATATATATATATATATATATATATATATATGTGTACATATATATACATGAAAATATTCACAAAATACATATATGTATATAAGAAACATTAATACCATTATACATATATATATATATATATATATAGAGAGAGAGAGAGAGAGAGAGAGAGAGAGAGAGAGAGAGACCGAAGTTTGTATAATAGTAGTCAGCAAAAAACACTTAAGCGTGGTATTCACTACATACCATTTTCAACCTAAATAGACCTACTATGAATTTCGTAAAAGTAACTTGTTTTTTTTTTTCTTTTTTAAATCAAAGAGATTAATTTTAAATAAATTTCGTAATTATGAACCAACTCAAATGGCTATTTAATAACTTGGCCAGTATAACTTCTTAAGAAACACTCGGGATTTTACGAAAAAGAACAGGAAAGATTATTCGTCTTTTCCGAGATATCTATACATCTCACTTGAGATATTTGTCATCCCAGAAAGCCAAGCCATAATGACCCTTTGATTAGGGCGTAAGTACTGTAGTAGTTGCCCTTTTATTTCTCTTACCATATTGTAGCACCATTCCTGTAGGACAGTACCTTTACTTCTGTTTGTTTATTCATTATCATCATCTCCTCCTACGCCTATTGACGCAAAGGGCCTCGATTAGATTTCGCCAGTCGTCTCTATCTTCAGCTTTTAAATCAATACTTCTTCATTCATCATCTCCTACTTCACGCTTCATAGTCCTCAGCCTTGTAGGCCTGGGTCTTCCAACTCTTCTAGTGTCTTGTGGACCCCATTTGAAAGTTTGGTTAACTAATCTCTCCCGGGGAATGCGAAGAGCATGCCCAAACAATCTCCATCTACCTCTCCCCATGATCTCATCCACATACGGCATTAGAATAATCTCTTATAGTTTCATTTCTCTTTCTGTTCATTATCAAAATATTTATTTTTCCTTTCTTGCAAACTCACAGATCAACCAAAAAAACTAAAAAAATCAGTATCTTTCTCGCGATCTCAAAAACTTCGACAGCTGAGGGTCTCTGGTCTCTAGAATCTCATTTTAGAAAATAATGTGCTTATTATGAAACGTAATCATCATTATCTTTTGACGCAACGTGACAAAGGTACAGTAACTTAGATATCATTAACATCGTTATTTTTTTTTCTCTATGATTTCAGTGAAGCTTAGTAAGAAGATACCTTGTGAGCTTAAAATCATTTTCATAATATTGTCTACACTGACTTTATCTTCCTATTTTCAAGGATTACAGGTTTTATTAAAGGTAAAAAAAGTATCAAACAATTAGTGACCTCAGATCTTCACAATCCTTAAGACATACAATGATTACCATTAATATTCGATGACGTCGGTTTTTGTTTAAAACATTGTATTACATTCATCACCCTTATTTTATTTTTTCCCCTTTGGATAATAATATACATTGACTGAAAGGTTACTCTGACCCCATCTATTTTCTAAGGTTACTACTAAAGTAAGAGTGAAAATGTTTTCACTCCATTTGCCTAGATCTAGAAAATTGCGATAATTACAATTATATAGTTCCCAAAATGTTTGTGTGGAAATATACGTTATTAATATCATTAAAAGAGAGATTACTCGAGTGCCATATGTGGATGAGACCATGGTAAGGGGTAGATGGAGATGGTTTGGGCATGTTCTACGCACTCCCCAAGAGAGATTAGATCACCAAACGTTCAGCTGGGCTCCAAAGGGCACTAGAAGAGTTGGTAGGCCCAGACCTATATGGCTGAGGACTATGATGCGCGAAGTAAGAGATGATGAATGGAGAAGTATTGAATTAAAAGCTCAAGATAGAGACGACTGGCGAAATCTAACCGCGGCCCTTTGCGTCAATAGGCGTAGGAGATGATGATGATGATGATTAAAATTACATATTACTAATGCAGTGCTTTTGGTGTTATGTTCATCACTACCACCATTTTTAATGCATATTACTTTCTGATTATTATGAATCTTGGTCAGCATATGTTTTGGTGGGTGTTTAGTTTTCACCAATAATTTTCTATTTCCTTTATTTGTTTAAGCCACGCGCCATATTCTAAATTATATATATATATATATATATATATATATATATATACATATATATATATATATATATTATATATTATACACACACACACACACACACACATATATATATATATATATATATATATATATATATATGTATATATATATATATATATATATATATATATATATATATATATAATATACTATCATTTTCCTCAAACTGTAAACGAGCAAATTTAACTACTCACTGATCCAAACTTGTAAATCTCTGTATCTTAAAGGTGTTAAATTTCCTATTAACTTTTTCCATGCTTTGGGAGCAATGCAACTGAGCAGAACTATTGCACGACTAATACCATACAAATTTTTCTATGTTAACTGTATATTAAAAATCTTTCGACATGAGCTTTATCCTCTTAAATAGACTTGATTTCCATCTTAAGATGTTGCTAAATTTCGTTTTCAGTGAGTAATAATTTTCATAGCCCATAAAAATGGGATTGAAATACAGTAAAATTTAATTTAATTACAAATATGGAACTCATAGGTTTGGCATGGCCTTGGAAAAGTCCTTTATCACCTGTAATATCTTGTGCGCAGAATATTTACCAGCATTTTTACAGAAAATGTAAAATGGGGAAGATATGTATATATACCCAAAACAAATACTTTATTTATATTAAATTAATGCGTTCCGCCAATAAACTATACTATGGAGATGGGAATTATTATTGCCTACCCTTTTAAATTGATATATATATATATATATATATATATATCTATATATATATGTATATATATAGATATATATATATATATATATATATATTATACATATATATATATATGAGATAGAGAGAGAGAGAGAGAGAGAGAGAGAGAGAGAGAGAGAGAGAGAGAGAGAGAGAGAGAGAGAGAGAGAGAGAGAGATAATGTACGTTGCATATTTTGGCTACGGCAATAAGCCAAGAATTCAAAATTCACACTAATGTTTAAGGAGTATTACGGATGAAGATCCTTGAATTGATGATTATAAAGAAGTTATTAACCCAGCGGGCAACAAACTAAAAGGATATACAAGTAAAGAACGAAGCATCACAAAAATGTATATTTCTATTGGTAATAACAGAGAACAGAACATAATAGCCTGTGTGTGTTGCCAAATAAAGTATCTGCTGGAAAAGACCGAAAAATAAATTTATAAGTTACTTTCCCGATAATACCGAAGGAAACGAGTATCAAAATCCATGTAATCTATGTGAGGAGTCAATATTAGTGGCCAGGTATTAGCTTTCTCGCCTGGGGTTCGAGTACCGCTCAAACTCATTAGTTCCCTTGGCCGCTGCAACCTCACCATCGTTGGGGGGTTTGGGGGAGCCTATAGGTCTACCTGCTGATTCATCAGCAGCCATTGCCTGGCCTTCCCTGGTCCTAACTTATGTGGAGAGGGGGCCTGGGCGCTGATCTCATGCACTATGGTCAGTCTCTAGGGCATTATCCTGCTTGATAGGACAATGTCACTGTTCCTTGGCTCTGGCATTCATGAGCAGCCTTTAAACATTTAAACTGGAAAGCCACTGGGAAAGATAATTCAACAGAAAAAAAAAGTATATGATTTACGTTAGGTAACGGTACGATTTTTTGTTCTGTTTTGATATAAAAATCATATCAATTGGACACAGGCTAAGAGATTAGCTCATTTTTATCATATATTAGAAATAAGTATAGTAGACAAGTTTTATAGAAAACTTTTTTTAAAAGAACATAGCCCATTTATGTCCAAAAAATATTGTAAAATATATTAATTCTATTTACAGTTTCCAGTTAGTCTTCAGGTCCTAATAAAAAAAAAAAATGCAATACATCTGTTAAATAGCAAGCACATATTTCACCTCCTATGTCCTCAAACAAGTACATCCCCCCTGGAAATCAAAACCGTTTCTATAACAATATGTTAGTCTCCTTAGACATATATTGTAAATTTCTTCGAATATATACATATAGTTTTGAGAAGGACCAATATTTGGACGTCCTCTGCCTGGTGTTTGCCAGTCGGGGGTTCGAGTCCCACTCAGTCTCGTTAGTGACATTAGTGTCTGCAACCTTACCATCCTTGTGAGCTAAGGGTGGTGGGTTTGGGGAGCCTACAGGTCTATCTGTTGAGTCATCAGCAGCCATTTGCCTGGCCCTCCCTGGCCCTAGCTTGGGTGGAGAGTGGGCTTGGGCGCTGATCATATATAATATGGTCAGTCTCTAGGGCATTGTCCTGCTTGCTAGGGCAATGTCACTGTCCCTTGCCTCTGCCATTCATAAGCGACCTTTAAAACCTTTAAAACCTTTAATTAGTCAAGACTGTACAGCATTGACTCTAAGGTAGCATGACTGATAGCGACCTTGCCTTCCATTTGAAGAGACTAGGGTCGATCCTAGTATGAGGCAGAAAGTTATATCTAATTTCCTGATATATATATGTGTGATATATATATATATATATATATATATACACACCTATACACGCACACTATGTTTTAACTCTAGCCTCATCCAGAGTTAAACGAATCCTAATTCAGTGAAAGTTGCCGAATGCTTAAAATCCAAAGAAAACAACCAAGTCCTTCATCTCTTGGTATCTAATATCTCCCAATCCCTTTTGTCTGCTCAATTCATATGCTACCCGCCATGTCACGATCATTTAAGAACATGTAGCGAACAATGTGAGCACAACATAACACTTCTGTAACTCTCTCTCTCTCTCTCTCTCTCTCTCTCTCTCTCTCTCTCTCTCTCTCTCTCTCTCTCACATTATGTCTTTATAAATCCTTATTTATCCCATCTTCAACCTAAATAATTTTCATTCTTATATCAATTCTGTTAAAAATATGTTCAAGGCACTTATTTTAACATCAATAGATCCTCTCCATATTAGATGCCCCTCTTTGTTTTTTTTCATAAACCCGAGGGTGTTCCATAACTCTTTTGTTTATAAATATATATATATATATATTTAATATATAATATATATATAAATATATATACATATATACTGTATGTATATATATATATATTTTATATATATATATATATATAAATATATATATATATATATATATATATTATATATATATACATATATACTGTATGTGTATATATATATTTATATATATATATATACAGTATATATATATATATATATATATATTATATATATACTATATATGTGTGTGTGTGTGTGTGTGTGGGTGTGTGTGTGAGCACTCCTATATGCTTCGCATGGAATCCCTGCCATTTTTTTTTACTTAAGGTTTCGTGCGCTCTATGCGGGTTGATAACGCCTAAATTATAGTGCTAATTGGCAATTTTAAAACTCGTTATCTGGGTCTACTATTACTTGAAAAAATTTCACCCTTTTCTACATGTATGCGTTATCGGTATACCTCAAGAATTGGTAAACAAAATACAATGAAATTTGACACGTATTCTTAGTGAGAATTTTACTCTTGAAACCTGTTCAAAGAGAATTCTACCCATAGTTGATGATTTGATAGGAAAACTATTTGCTTACCTTTTTTTTACTTTATAGTAATTGATTATAAAGGAAAACAGTAGGGCATTTTGCTTATCATCATTTGCTAAACTAAATGACAGAACCAAGAAAAAATTCTTTAACATCAGACTCCATATAAGTTTATTCTGCAGAGCTCACATACTTCAATTTGTCACGTAGCGAAACCTTTCCTTGCAATGTCACCATCACCATATTTTCCCCAAAATACTACGGATGATATATTCCTTACATCAATCTGTAGCTGTCCAATGTCATGTTTTTTCAAACCCCTTTCAAAACATTCTTATTATTATTTTCATAGAGTCGATCTACTCTACATGTAGGTAACAACCGTGCTCCTCTCTCTCTCTCTCTCTCTCTCTCTCTCTCTCTCTCTCTCTCTCTCTCTCTCTCTCTCCTTATACTCAAAATCGCCTCTTCTTTCTATCCCAAACAGTTTGTTGACTATAACTCTGGTTGAAGTAAACAACGCTACATGTAAATTACTGGCCTTAAGCGGCAATGATTTGGGACATTATTGCGCACGGCATACCAGAAGGCGGAAGAGACCTTTTCAAAGGAAGGAAACCTACATTGGCGAGTATGTCTCTCGTGAAACCAATATGATAACTCTGTGATATGCAAGAATATCTAAGGATATATTTCTACCTATGAGAGCAATGTGCAAAATCACGTTAGAGCAGATGGCAATAGGTTTAAGATCCCATACTTCAGATTTTCAGGCGTTATTTTTGAGAAGGGCCTTGTGGATCCTCAGAAATTCAAGTCAAGACAGCATTAAGCAGGAAATCTAGTGGTCACTCACCCAGTTACTGACCAGATCCAATGTTGAATAACTTCACTAAACCGATTATCAGAGGTAAAGAGAACGTGCAACTGCTGCATAGTGGGTGAGCTCTCTCTCAATATATACTTTGTATGCATTCTAAATATGAAAATGTGGGCCTCTGTGCTATAAAAAAATAAAAAAAAATAAATAAATAAAAATAAAATAAGTTTAATTTTTCCTTTGGTAATCTGTGATACATGCCCTAGTGCATATTTACTTCAAATCCTATCAATAAACGGTTCTTATTTTTCTTCTTTTCCACCGTTACCCCTAAACAAAGGGGTCGGTTGCCTGATTAAAACCTCTCCAATGCCTTCTACCAAAGACTTATACAAAATGTAAACAGAACTTGATTATTTGAACCATCACCTATCAGGAAAATCTCTAAAACAACCCTCTTCTCCATGCGTTGCTTTTTCTATATATGTTAACTAAGTATAGGAACATACGGCCAAATAAATATATTTCAGCAGGTTTGAATAAAGTAAGGCGGTGAGATCTTATGGCCCCGTTCAAGGTGTTTTAGAACAAATACGTTCAACCATCAGTTTTTCTGCCGCCGAAATTTACCAGCTTCCGGTGACTGAATGACAGACACCCTGACCTAATTAACTCTCCTCTTAATCTCCAAATCACCCATGGTACCATAACATAAATTTGAACAATAAAAGACTAAACAAGAAAAAAAAAGAAAAAAAAACATAGCCAACCCGCAAGACTTGACGACTCCAACGACCCTTAAAAGAACTTCTAATTATCTAATAGAACCAGTAATTACCCAATAGAACCCTAACTGCGGCTTCACAACCTTAACAACCAGTGGACGAGTCAAACCCCCCTTCAGACAGACAGACAGACGCACTGGCGGGAAGCGAGCGCGACAATGAGCATTACGTGTAATTATCATATGAACTTAAATTGTCTGCTGGCATTGCTGACAGGGGCGTAAGCCTCCTTTGTCTACACAAAGGGATTTTGGGGCGCGAAGGAGGAAACGCAGATGGGAGAACAGAAGATACTGAAGCGATCGTGAAAACAATAGTAGAACAATAGTCTAACATGTTTCATTTCTTGATCAGATAGTTTCCACAAAAGTCAATAAATATTGAATCAAATAGGTATATCCGCAGTCATATGAAGCAATATCATCAAATATGATTTTTTTTTTTTTTTTAAAGACTCGACAAGGATTTAGCACAATGGCATGCGCATTATAATGTTAATTTATATTGATAGCAAATACACATATATTAGCTCTCAGATGCATCTGTGAAAGCAACTGGATCGGGCATCAGAGAGAGAGAGAGAGAGAGGAGAGAGAGAAGAGAGGGAGAGAGGCAAACTTACATATCTATTTAATAGCTAAACGTAGTGTTCATAACAATCAATGATCAGGTCGAGCATATTAACTAGGCCCAATGCAAAAAGTATACCAAATGTAATAATTTAACAATTTTTGAGAGAGAGAGAGAGAGAGAGAGAGAGAGAGAGAGAGAGAGAGAGAGAGAGAGAGAGAGAGGGAGAGAGAGAGAGAGAGCGAGAGAGAGGTCAATCATAACTTAGCCCCCACCCTCTACCCCTCAAAGGTCCACTTTCCCTCATAGACTCCCTGAAACATCGCCCTTGATTTCCTTCAGTTACTCTATTCATCTCGAGGAGGAGGATTCCACAACGATGAAAATACCTCGACAAAGGATACGCGGGATACGTCCCTCGTGTGTCTTATGTATATTAGGAGGTAAGTGTGGGTTGAGAAGGAGCGGGAGAAGTCCTTCGTCTTCACAGAGTTTTTTCCCTTCAGGTAGACGTCCCAAGTAACACTAGAAGTCTGCAGGAGGTTGTTTGCGTCGTATCTTCATCTCCGAAAGATGCTGTAAAATTAAAACAGGGCAGATGCTCAGGTAGGGACCTGAAGCTTTCACTTTGATGCTTTTGAAGAATTCGCTTTCTAAGTGTATGTATGTATGTATGTATGTATATATTAATTATATATATATACATATATATTATATATATATATATATATATATATATATATATATATACATATATATACATACACACACACATATATATATACATATATATATATATTTATATATATATATATATATATACATATATAATATATATATATACATATATATAATAATTTATATATATATACATATATATATATATATATATATATATATATATATATATATATATATATATATTTGGAAACTGCATCTAGCAATTAAAGCAATCATCATTTAGGAATTAAGAGACGTCTCGGCAAAAACAAAACTATAAAACAATAAAAACTTAAAACTGTTATATCCTCATTTGTAACATTTATAACCTGTCTACTATAAGTACAATGAAAATGTATTCCAGGCAACTACTGGACCTTAAATGGGGCCCCGAATAATGACTCAGTTGTCAATACCTCACTATAACAAAATCGTTTTAATTTCCCAACTGATTTCAGTAAATGGCCATTTTCCTCAACATTCTGCTCCAACTGCCCAATAACAAAGACACCAATTGAGACATAAATTTCAAAGAGAAATATAGATTCATTCATCACAATTATTCCGCATTACTCTGTACTTTCTGGTTAGTAATTAACTACGAAGGTAGACGATTTGTCGTTCTACATCCAACTGTACCTTTGATAAGAACTAGTTTGAATTTTTAATCGAACGTGTCGCGTGGGGAGTCATATAAAAGGTCTCATCAAAGAAACTAAAAAATTGGAGAAAAAAATCATTCTTCCAAAGGAGAGACAGGAAACGTTTATACAAATCATTCATTCTTCAACTGTGTGTCCTTCAGAGAATGACTATTATAAAGCTCAGTACAATAATGCTATAAAATTCTCGCCCCCTATGACTTTGTATCTTATTTATAATAATAAAAAAAAAACCGCTTAGAATCGCAAAAAGAAAGGTTTCTTATCCTCTATGTCACATTCAAGTGCGCTCTCTCTCTCTCTCTCTCTCTCTCTCTCTCTCTCTCTCTCTCTCTCTCTCTCCTCTCTCTCTCTCTCTCTCTCTCTTTTTCTCCCATTATTTTAGTGTTCTTTTAATATCACTAAAATTACCGCCTTGTTAAAAGGACCGAACTAAATTTGGACTGTTTATACAGATGCGATCTACCACCCATAAAAGCGCACTAAAACCACGATGCCCTTCCTTTCGTTCATCTGAATATAGTTTCTATCATCCAAAGTAAATATAAAGTATTTTCTTTTATCTTCTCAGTTCTCATGGCAGTTGACAGGACAGGCTGTCTGTCACAGACACTGCATAAGGAAATGTACACCAAGGATAACCTCGCTATGGAGGTAGTGGTAGGTGGTTGAATAAACATTTATCAATGACTATGAGGATCAAACCTCGATGGCGTGATCAATGCAATAAAAAAAAAAAAATGTCCTCGAACAACAATTATTCGACAATATATGAATCGGAGGGTGATCATTTTTGGCAATAAAAATGTTGCCTTATACCTCGATTATTTAAAACCTCGTCATTATTGGCCAGTTACTTCTAACTATCGAAGCTGATTGGTTTCTACGGAACGGGATAGAAACAAAAAGAGAGAGAGAGAGAGAGAGAGAGAGAGAGAGAGAGAGAGAGAGAGGAGAGAGAGGAGAGAGAGAGAATAAAAAAGATACATTATATCTTACTGAATAATAATTTCAATAATTTTGAAAATTATTTTAGTATAAATTTTAATAATTTCAAAGAAAATAGTTTTAATGATTTCGAAAATAATAATTATAATGATTTCGTTAATAATTTCAACAATAATAATATTTAAAAATTCGATAATTTTAACAATTTCGATAAAAATTTCAATCATAACAACAACTTTAATAATCTATCATTCCCTGTAGTTTTAGTTGAATGCTAAGAATTAATCGCAAAGCTGACGAGAAAAACACCGACAAAAAGCAATGAATAGGAAGTCGATGCATAGCTGATTGACGATAATGTCCAGTAACAGAGGCGTGTCAACTTTCATTATAATCTAGATCAAGGATTACTCACTTCCCCCCCCCCCCCCCCCGTCTTATTGCCATAAGGTCTTCACTCATTTTCTCCCCCCCCCCCCCCGTTAGTCTTTACTCACCAGCTATGTGCTTGTTTTCACTACGGCCAAACTGTTTTGGATTTTATAATCAACTAGTGTACGCAACCCGTCAAAAACAACAGCTAAATATTTAGATAGATATGCACAAAACACAGATTGAACCCTTCCCACCACCTCCGCCTCTCTTAACTACAGCCCCTCTTATCAAGATATGCCTCCTCCCTCTCCACGTCCCGGGGAGAGACCGAGTAGTCAAGATGTCTTGCCACTCAACGTGACCGGAGTAAAAAATTATATATGTATATATATGAGTGTGTTTGTGTGTGTAATATATATATATATATATATATATATATATATATATATATATATATATATATATATATATATATATATCCAGACACTTGATCTTCTTATATAGGGGAGATTACAAAGGAGAGAGAAAATCAAAATACTGGGAGAGACCGAGTAGTTAAGACGTATTGCCACTCAACGTGACCGGAGAAAAAATTATATATAATTTATATATACACACACACACATATATATATATATGTGTGTGTGGGGTGTGTTTAATATATATATATATATATATATATATATATATATATATATATATATATATATATATATATATATATATATATATCCAGACACTTGATCTTCTTATATAGTGGAGATTGCAAACGAGAGAGAAAATCAAAATACACTTAAATGTCTTTTTGGTGGTTTTTCATTCGTAAAATTTAAAATTTTTCAAAAATTGA
>NC_090732.1:17639643-17644643 GCF_036898095.1 Palaemon carinicauda
AGATTTTTTTTATTGGAAACACATGAAATGGCAGACAAGAAAACTGCATTATTTCTATGAATCTTATACTATTATTTTTGCTTCTTTTTATCTATTATTATCATTATTATTACTAGCCAAGCTACAACCCTAGTTGGAAAAGCAAGATGCTATACGCCCAAGGGCTCCAAAAGGGAAAAGTAGCCCAGTGAGGAAAGGAAATAAGGAAATAAATAAATGATGCGAACAAATTAACAATAAATCACTCTAAAAGTGAGGAACTGACACTGAGACATGATTAGTTACCCAAATCAACTCAATCGATGCAAGAAGAACGGAAAGCTTATCTTTCTCTTAATATTAATGTATTCCTTGCATAGAGAATATTGCTTAAATGTTGCAAGAGATCGTTCCGCTACACTCACTATGGCAAGATGACACCTTGGAAAGCTGCCAGGTGTTTTACAGAGTTTAGTATGAACAAGTCGGTACAGAGCAGCTCAAAAATATTCTACTCTGCTAAAATACAAAAATAAAACTTCTAATACTACTAATTCACTAACAATAACAATAAGAATAAAAACAACAACAACAACAATAACAATAATAATAATAATAACAACAACGACAACAATCACCACAACAACAACAACAACAATAATAATAATAATAATTATTATTATTATTATTATAATTATAATACACAGTGACAAATAACGTGGTTGAGGAGCGTATTTATGAAAAAAAAATACACTACATTTTTAAAAAGCAATGAATAAAATATTGATAAAATCACAATAATCCTTCACTAAAACACACCTGTTAAAGAAATAAATTTTATTAGGTACTTGAAATGAAACCCGCCTCACCCCAGCTTTCGAAACTGGAAAAACATTATCATCGCCATATGCAGATTGACCTGACCCCGACTTGGGTTTAATTACTTCGAATCAAGTCGCGCAACAAAGAGGCAAAGCATTAGGAAATTCCCATCAAGGCGTGATCGATTTATGCGAGACTGTAAACCTACTGTATATGCAGAATTTTAACACGCGACCTTAATGTGATCGATTTATGCGAGACTGTAAACCTTCTGTCTATGCAGAATTTAACGCGCGACCTTAATGGATCAAACACTTTCGAATCCGTTCGTAACCTCGATTTGCGAAATGTCTCATTGCGTCACATCTTCTTCCTCGGCGACTAAGAAAATAAGGACAAAAAGTTTGTTGTGAAAAGGAACTCTCGATCGCACTCGAACGAATACTTTTGACAATAATTTAGAGTTTTATTGGGGTAAGCCACTTTCACCTGACTCCATCCAACCCAGATAGTGATCAGGACGCCTGCTGGGGAGGAATTCAATGAAAGATATTAACATTAAGTTTAATGTCTTCAGACAAAATATGTACATTCAGGAATGAGGTACGAGTCTTTTGAATGGCCTCTAAAGCAAATAGAATAAAAATGTGATTAACACAAAAGGATGATTGTTGGGTAAGGAATGATGGAGAAAAAAAGTTAAATAGCTGTGATAATACTACTTAATAGTCTCATGGCATACTTTCTATCCGTAAAAGGAAGCAAATTATACAAAACGAATACCTGGAACAAAATTTCCAAACAAATATAATTATTTGTAACCTTATTGCGCAGAAAGAAGGTTTGTCTGCCTATGATTACAAACAAGACAACATGCAAAACATGGATAATTAATGCTGACTGCTATATAAGCAAGTTAACAAAGCACCCTTATCAATCATCAAATGCATTAACATAAAAATATCCATTGTCTCTTGCCTGTCTGATTGTCCGCCTTATTGAAAAAAAATATATTCACCTCATGTTTCCTTGACTTCAACTTTCCCGTGGATCACATCAGACAAAGATAGGCTACACCACTTGTATTCAGAGTCAGGGATCTCCTTAAACGTCTGGAGATCTGGGCAATTAAAGAAGACAATCGTGCGAAACGACTCCCTTCCTTAGTTTTGGCTGTTTATAGCCAGAGCCAATGAATAATTCGCTATATTCAGCTAAGAGTAAAAGCTAACCTCACAGACTTCCCCCACATAAGAATACTGCATAATTAGTTGAAGTTGTCTGGGTTTAAGGTTATGTTTCAAGTCATTCTACTGGTTAGCATCACGCTGTCTGTCTGTCTGTGTGTCTTCCTCATTTAGTTTATTTCGAAGTTATGTCTGTCTGTTTGTTAGAGGCCCCCTTTTTTTTTGTCTAATCTCAACTTTCTTTGAATGGTAATCACTCCATCTATGCAAATTATGGCCTTTCTTCTCTTACAAATAGGTTTTCAGCGAACTCTCTCTCTCTCTCTCTCTCTCTCTCTCTCTCTCTCTCTCTCTATATATATATATATATATATAACAGTTATTGTCCCTCTCTATCCAATCCTCAGTTTGTCAACTTATCGCCTGCTTGTTTCTCAGCAGTAATCCCTAACTTCCTTGCACTTGAGTTTCAGCCTCTCACTCTCTCTCTCTCTCTCTCTCTCTCTCTCTCTCTCTCTCTCTCTATATATATATATATATATATATACATATATACATATATCATATATATATGTTTGTGTATTAATCCTTGAAATGTCTTCCTCTTTTTTCTCTCTAATACACACAAAAGCGCGAATACAAACACTAACATATATATCTATAGATGTATATACATGATTGGGTACTATTTTTAAAATCTCTCTCTCTCTCTCTCTCTCTCTCTCTCTCTCTCTCTCAATATTAATATCCATCAGGATTCCTTACCCAGCATGAATTGTATCACAGAGCGCCCACATTAATAAATCTCACTCATTTTGCCCGCTTAAAAGAATAAAGAGAGAAAGAGACCAGTACATCTCTAAAATGCTTTAATGATATTAGAAGATAAGTAGGACAAACTCTGATTTATGTAGATGATTTTCTTTTTAGAAAACCATGTCGTGTAAAATGCAAAATAATATAATTCGCATTATTTTTTTTGCAAAATGAATGTGAATAATTCGCCTTTTTTATCTTATTAATAATTATTATTCATGATTGGTGATGTCGACTTTCTGGATTCAAACTTCAAAATTGTGAATTACAGGGTCAAGCATTATGATTAATCCCTTTCTTTAGTTTCAGGCATCTTGTGATTACCATTAATCAAGATTCAGTTGTGTTATCCAAAAAAAAAAAAGGACAAGAATATAACATGAATGTCAACTCTCTCTCTCTCTCTCTCTCTCTCTCTCTCTCTCTCTCTCAGGACTTGGACCAATTTGTTTTCGATGGATAAAAAATTAATAAAAAATGAATAAAAGAAAAAATTGCGATCAATTAAATACATTTACGAATACAAAGGTTAATTTAAGGAAGAATGAAGTTAACACCTTTCCAGGGATCAATGACTTGGGTCGCTAGAGGTAGGAATAACGAGACACATGATGATGACGATGATGACGTAGGAACGTACGATGATCAGAGTGGAAGGAAATAATTAGGTGAAATAAATGGTTCGCGGGATGTCGAGAACACGTAAGGAAGAGAGAGAGAGAGAGAGAGAGAGAGAGAGAGAGAGAGAGAGAGAGAGAGAGACGTACCGGATGAGGTTTGAAACGAGTTGATAATGTAACGTGGATAATTACCAGTAGCTCAGGATAACGTGGGGATGAGCAGGTTGCAAGGATGTAGGAATTTGAGAATGCGTAGAAGGATGCAGAGTGAATAGAGGAGTAGCAGAAGAAATTAGAAGTATAGGAGAGAGTAAAAGAATCATTGAAGAGAAAAGATAACGATGTTTGTGTAAAATAATATAAATAACCTTACATGGAAGCAAAACAGTTATTATTATTATTATTATTATTATTATTATTATTACTTGCTAAGCTACAACGCTAGCTGAAAAAAGCAGGAGGCTTTAACCCCAGGGGCTCCATCAGGGAAAATAGCCCCGTGAGGAAAGGAAACAAGGAAAAATAAAATATTTTAAGAACAGTAACATTAAAATGTAGTTGTTAGTTAGTCATAACAAAAAATCAATAGACCGTTTTGAGAAGATAGGATACTATTAACTCCAACTTGGATAAAAAACTAAAAACCAGAAATTTTAAAAGAAAAAGGTAAATAGAGTAAAAAACCAGGAGAGAGATCGGTACGAAAAAAGGAAGGGAGGAGGAGGAGGAGGAGTAGAGTAGGCGGATGAAGAGGGAGCTGGAATAAGCGCCGTAATAACAGGTGAGGAAGATTACATGCCAAAAGTTAAATGCAGAGACAATGACCAAGGCTGCGGGTAATCAAGGGTTAGGTAGCAACAGCTGCGAGGTGGGAATCGAGAGCATTTTCTGGCGGACCACATTGGCAACAACACCCTGCAATGCGGCGTCAAAATATGGCGCCTCTTGAAACTAATACTACTACTACTACTACTACTACTACTACTACTACTACTACTACTACTACTACTACTATTACTACTACTACCACTATTACTAATTATTATTATTATTATCATTATTACAAGCTGGGCTATAACCCTAGTTGGAAAAACAAGATTCTATAACCCCAAGGGCTCCAACAGGGAAAAGTAGCGATGTGAGGAAAGAAAACAAGGAAATAAATAAACTACAAGAAAGGAATGAACAATGAAAATAAAATATTTCAAGGACAGTAACAATATTAAATTAGATTCTTCAAATATAAACTATTAAAACCTCGAAACACAAGAGGAAGAGAAACAAGACAGAACAGCGAGCCCAAGTGTACCTCCAAGCAAGAGAACTCTAATCAAAGACAGTGGAAGGCCATGTCACAGAGGCTATGGCACTACCCAAGACCAGAGAACAATGGTTTGATTTTGGATTGTCCTTCTCCTAGAAGAGCTGCTTACCATAGCTAAAGAGTCTCTTCTACCCTTACCAAGAGGAAAGTAGCCACTGAATTAGTACAGAAGTCAACTCCTGCAGCGAAGATTTGTTTGGTGAATCGGGAAATAAAGTAATATTTAACATTCTATCAACTAGAACTTCCTCC
>NC_090732.1:17662143-17672143 GCF_036898095.1 Palaemon carinicauda
TATATATATATATATATATATATATATATGTATATATATATATATATATATATATATATATATATATATATATATATATATATATATATATATATATATATGCGTAAAAATCACAGGAAAACGTGATGCTCAGATGCAGAAGAACCACAGGGAAAATGAAAATACGGAATATACACTAAAGTCCCGACTAGTTTTGTGATACTTCCTCTGAGGAAGTATCACGAAACTAGTCAGGACTTAAGTGTATATTCCGTATTTTCATTTTCCCTGTGGTTCTTCTGCATATATATATATATATATATATATATATATATATATATATATATATATATATATATATATATATATATATACATGTGTGTGCTAAAACTGTATGATATCTTAATGCTATGAATACTGAATTGATAAATAACTAATCTAATAACTATAAAAAAATTACCTTCCACATCTCACCACATTAGACAAACCATACATTTTTAAATTAAACAACAACATATAGTAATTATAAACCATAAATAATCCTATTAAACATGCACTTTTATGGTGGGTCAGACGATAACTACGTAACTATGAAAACTCAATTGCTTTTGTGCATCACACCGAAATCTAAAATACTTTTTATAATGGAAAAAGTAACACATTTGAGTATTTCAGATAACGAATGCAAATGCACTCAATAAATAAACCCAACCTTACCTTCGGGGATTTCACCAACACATAAATCTGACTTTACGAAATTATACAAACGAGATTTCTTGTCCTTTTGAAGTTAATCAATGAAACTCATAAAAAAGCAAAATAGAAAATAAAATTTCAATGTTATACAAGCACATATTATGCATAGTTATGTGTGGTTGTATAAACGAGAGAGAGAGAGAGAGAGAGAGAGAGAGAGAGAGAGAGAGAGAGAGAGAGAGAGAGAGAGAGAGAGAGAGAGTTTATATTGAATAAGAAGACCACGTCTATATGTATGAGTATAGGTATAAGTATGTGTAGACAGATAGGCAAAATAAAATTTGCTGCACAATAAATATATATATATATATATATATATATATATATATATATATATATATATATATATATATATATATATATATATATACGTGTGTGTGTGTGTGTGTGTGTGTGTGTGTGTGTTTGTGTTGCACACACACTCATATTGTGAATTCGTTTTTTATTTGAATATTATTTTACTTTTCTATGAACTCCATAGATTACTTCAAAAGACAAAAAAAAGTTTCTGTACGGATGTATACACCATACATCTATTAAATGCTTGCATTGTACATGCATCAATAATCTTCAACGCAACTTGTCCTTCATGCTTCGTCAGAGACGCACGTCATATAATAACACAAGCACAAAACCTTTAAAAATCAATACGTATAATTTAGCTTTCCTCAGAAGATTGCTCTGATTCGTGAATGTACTTCGTCTTACGGAATACTGTTCACCAACAAGTTATTTATATTAATTTTCAAATTAGGTTTTGATGCGGTAAGTACGTGGATCATATTTTCCTCTAACTGACAGGTATGTGGTGGAAGAAAGCATCAAAATTACAAGCATGCATATATATATATATATATATATATATATATATATATATATATATATATATATATATATATATATATATATATATATTTATATGTATGTATATATATATGTATATATATATATATATATATATATATATATATATATATATATATATATATATATATATATATATATATATATATATATATATATATATAGAAGAAAGAAGTAATTGCAACGGTGAGAATTTCAATATGGCTTCCGAGATGTCTGCCGCAATTATACTTCTCAGAGTTTTCAGTATGCAGAATTCCTTTATACCAATGGAAATTCCTTTGGGGTCATAATTTGAAAAATATCCAATATGGTTGAAATTATAATGTTTTTCATAAAATGCTCAACATTTGTTCATTTTATTTTTGTGATATACCTAACATGTTTTTGAGGAAGAAAATTTCAATGTAACTATAATTCAGATAAGAACACATCATATTCTGCAAGAAGGAATTAAGGGGTGACATTGTAACTCTGCATGAGAAGGGTAAAAAGAGAATCTTTCAATATTCCAAGCAGACAAAATTATGGCAATCAACATTATGTAAAACATTAACAGAAACAAACGCTAAAAATCCGTAGGAAAACTGTAGGTAGATTAGCAGGGTATACACTCTCCTTCTGGCACTGATATATGCTAAGAATACAATTAAATATATCATGAATGGTAAGGTAATAACTAATGCTGTCCGAACTTATTTCCTCATTGACGTTGCCCTCACACTTTGGCTTTTTTCAGAGGCACTAGGTATGCCAATATCATTACTTGAAGACAATGAAGAAAAACCTGGTGATGAAGGTACAATCACACCCAATCAACTCTTGACATAACTATTGAGCTTCAGGATCCATCTGCACTTTATAGCTTATATATGAAAGATTTATTTTAATGTTATCATTGTTCTTAAAATTCTCTTGTAGTTTATTTCCTCATTTCCTTTCCTCACAGGGCTATTTTCCGTGTTGGATCCTTTGGTCTTATAGCATCCTGCTTTTCCAACTAGGGTTGTAATAATAATAATAATAATAATAATAATAATAATAATATGATGATGATGATGATGATGATGATGATGATGATGATGATGATGATGATGATGAAAAGTAAAAAAAAAAAAAAAGTGAAGAGGATATTATAGTAACTGTTCTTCAAAGACTTTGAACAACTAATCAATCAGAACAATGTCCTAAAAACTACTCAGCTGCTTTATGGTTGCCGTATATGGAGATGGAGGATGTCTTGAGAATGTTCTTCAGAGCCAAACCTACTGGAAACTGGGAACGGCATCTTTGGGCACTATTGGACACATTGCCTTACTTTGCAACGTCAGGGCATAATAACAATACTAAGTCAGTGCGTCTTCATCTCCAAGGTATGAATGAGCTGTAAGTCCAATACTTATATACAGAAAATTTGAGAGTGGATGCTATGTGGTTCGATGCTGCAACAGGTATTAGACTACTGTAGTCTCTCAGCAGATTTAGTCATTGACCAAGTATTGATGACCACAATGAAGACTGGTGGGGGGCTTACCCACGGAAGATGGTGGACCAGCAGAGTTCCCTGGACACTATCCTATCAACATGTAACAAAGTCAGCAAGGTCAAGTAGGAATTAACTGGAGTGCAGACTACAAGAGAAACTCTATAGAAATATATGACTAAATCAAGAGAGAGTCGTGATATGTAAGATACAATGTTATTGCCAATACATTACAATCAGAATCAATTTGCAAAATATTTATGTGAATCAGTGGGGAACGAGGTTCAGATATATCACGAACTTCTCTTCTAGAGATTGATTGTTGCTTCTACAAAACCAACAATGGAAAGGATGTGTAGAAACATGATTAAGGAGTGGGAATAGAATAAATCAAAGAGATTGAACACTTGATTTTAGAATTCAAAGATTGGCCTGCAAAGCAATGAATATAGTGTCACACGGTTCATGGAAATTTTTGAGGCAATACATGTTTAAACACATCCAATGTTTGTGGTACTGATGATGATGGTGATAATGAATCCTAAAGTCAATGCTCAAGTTATTTTATCATACTAGTGTGCGCAGCCCGTCAAAAATGACAGCTAAATGTGTAGATAAATATTCACACATCCACGCGGACAGATTGAACCCTTCCCACCCTCTTTCCCTTTCCTAACTACAACACGGCAGTTTGGGCAATCTGTGGGAGAATGTGCTTTACGAGTGATTGCACTTAGTGTTACAGAATATATATATATATATATATATATATATATATATATATATATATATATATATATATATATATATATATATATATATATATATATATATATATATATATATATATATATATATATAGCAAGACACGCTCTTTATCATATAGGGAATGTAGTACTGTTGTTTTTACAAATAATGCTTTAAAAAATTAACAAAATAAGAAATTTCATTTCTATTTTCGAACGAAACGTGCAATTGTCACGTCAAAGAGGATAAAGAGGTGGTAGAGGAAAATCTGAAAAGTTTTAGCATTCTAAGTAATCACAGCCCAAACAAGAGATGAGTGTGTTAGATTCTAGAGAATATAATAAATATGTTTTCACTCATAGTCACCAAGTTATTAATAATAGTGTAAAATTACAATGATCAGTCAGAAATGTCGCGAGGGTGGGCCAATTTGACTGTAATTTTGAAAAACTTGCTAAACTTAATTTTGTTTTTCTATTTTAGATCAGGGCACAAAGCATGTATTTACAGAGGCGAAACAATCAAAATGAATTATATATATAGTCAATATAAAGTCCAATCAACCACAAAATAGGGGTTATCCTAAAGATAACCCCTATTTTGTGGTTGATGGACTACACTGTTTATATAAAGTATATATATATATATATATATATATATATATATATATATATATATATATACATATATATATATATATATATATATATATATATATATATATATATACAGTATATATATATATACATATATATATATATATATATATATATATATATATACATATATATATATATATATATACATATATATATATATATATATATATACATACATATATATATATATATATACATACATATATATATACATATATATATATATATATATATATATATATATATATATATATATATATATATATATACATATATATATACATATATATATACATATATATATATATATATATATATATATATATATATATATACATATATATATATACATATATATATATATATATATATATATATATATACATATATATATATATGTATATATATACATATATACATATATATATATATATATATATACATATATATACTTATATATATATGCATATATATATTATATATACACACATATATGTATATATGTATATATATATATTATATATATACACACACACACATATATATATATATATATATATATATATATATATATATATATATATATATATATATATATATTTATATATATAAAGTATATATATACATATATTATTATTATTATTATTATTATTATTACTTGCTAAGCCACAACCCTAGTTGGAAAAGCAGGATGCTATAAGACCAGGGGTCCAACAGGGAAAATAGCTCGGTGAGGAAAGGGAAAAAAAAAAATAAAATATTTTAAGAGTAACGACTATAAATATCTCCTATATAAACTATAAAAACTTTAACAAAACAATAGGAGGAGAAATTAGAATAGTGTACACGAGTGTACCCTCAAGCAAGAGAACTCTAACCCAAGACAGTGGAAGACCATGGTACAGAGGTTGTAGCACTACCCAAGAAAAGAGAACAATGGTTTGATTTTGGAGTATCCTTCTCCTAGAAGAGCTGCTTAATATAGCTAAAGTGTCTCCTCTACCCTTGCCAAGAGGAAAGTGGCCACTGAACAATTACAGTACAGTAACCCCTTGAGTGAAGAATTGTTTGGTAATCTGTGTTGTCAGGTGTATGAGGACAGAGGAGAATATGTAAATAATAGGCCAGACTATTCAGTGTGTGTGTAGGCAAAGGGAAAATGAACTGTAACAAGAGAGAAGTATCCAATGTAGCACTGTCAGGCCAGTCAAAAGACCCCATAACTCTCTAGCTGTAGTATCTCAACGGGTGGCTGGTGCCCTGGCTAATATATATATATATATATATATATATATATATATATATATATATATATATATATATATATATATATATATATATATGTACGTGTGTGTGTGAGTGTGTGTGTGTGTGTGTGTGTTGGCATAATAGATAAGACAAGTAAGCCCGTGTTACTGTTAGCCTACTCCCACATTTCTCTGAACAATACTGTTCCTATAGAGATCTCCATTCACTTTCCTAATTCAAATTTTTCTGGTATTCCTTCATGAGGTAAAATTGAACAATGAATGGGGAGTGACTAATCAACCTTAATTATCAGATACTGTTCACCTTCAATAATTAACATTTAGTTATCAGATATTGTTCACCTTCAATACTTAACCTTTAGATACCAGATATTGTTAACTTTCAATAATTAACATTTAGTTATCAGATATTGTTCGCCTTCAAAAAAAAGTTCCTAGTAACATTTTGAAAGTTTTTTTAGCTTTTCACCCTTACAGTCACAACGGCCCTGAAAAATCACTAGGTTACCTCCTCTTTTAGGTAATGTTTTCATGGTAGCAATTTCTGAAGTGGACGCACCGGTGTATGACAAAAACAGATATTTTTTTCTCCATTTAAGTCTTGTTTTAGATCATACCATCTAGTTATCCTTGCTAGTGGCAAAGAAAAAATATAATTCACTCACATACAAGATTGACATGTCCGATGACCGATTGCATTTTGTCAAGCTGGGCATTACACAGCTTGAGCTTAATAGCCGTTTATGGTTGTTCTTAATGCTATATAATACTCTTACTGCTGAAACGATGAATAAACGAAGAGTAAAAGCTTAGTGAATAAAAGGGTATTATATTTCCATATATGGAGTGCTGTAAATAGGATAAAATAATGACGACTTGGATGTTATGTGGGTCTTCACGCACGAAAGGATAAGAGTATTCGGAAACCCGTGAAGGGAAGCTGATATTAAGATTTGCTTAAAGGAAGGCGCTCGAAGGATGTGCCAAAGGCATCACATGCGGTCTACTGAAGACAAATAAAAAATAAAAAAATAAAAAAAAAGTTAAGATATTAGGTACACATGTACTGAATACTTGAACCTAAAAGTAATTTTCAGAATATTCAGATATCAGTTTCACAAATGTAGTTATAATATTCCTTTGATTCAACTTACGATTTTTGTTCTCTACAAGGCTTTAACTAAAGAGGGGCTTACACGTGACAATTAACATAGTTTCTTCCACTTTATGCATAATATTCTTTACGAAAAAAAAAAAAAAAAAAAAAAGTTTTAATTGTATGGCAAAGCTCGTACATTGGAATGTCTTCTAACCTATGAAAACTTCCGTTTTTATCTACAATTAGAGATTATGGTGCCTTTATAGTGCATAAGCCTATACCACAAGCTTAGAAAATAATAATTTTCTAGTAATGGTAAACCAACTTGGACGCTTCTTCGCACCTTTTGTGCTATGCAAATGACATCAACACCTTTCTCGAATGTTAACCCAAACTACCAACAGTTCCTTCTTCTCTACTTATCAAAGACGCAGACATCCAACAGTTCCTTCTATACTTATCAAAGACGCAGACATCCAACAGTGCCTTCTAAACTTATCAAAGACGCAGACATCCAACAGTGCCTTCTATACTTATCAAAGACGCAGACATCCAACAGTGCCTTCTATACTTATCAAAGACGCAGACATCCAACAGTGCCTTCTATACTTATCAAAGACGCAGACATCCAACAGTGCCTTCTATACTTATCAAAGACGCAGACATCCAACAGTGCCTTCTATACTTATCAAAGACGCAGACATCCAACAGTTCCTTCTCTACTTATCAAAGACGCAGACATCCAACAGTGCCTTCTATACTTATCAAAGACGCAGACATCCAACAGTTCCCTCTATACTATTCAAAGACGCAGACATCAAACAGTTCCTTCTATGCTTCTCAAAGACGCAGACATCCAACAGTTCCTTCTCTACTTATCAAAGACGCAGAAATCCAACAGTTCCCTCTATACTAATCAAAGACGCAGACATTCAACAGTTCCTTCTGTACTTATCAAAGACGCAGACATCCAACAGTTCCCTCTATACTAATCAAAGACGCAGACATTCAACAGTTCCTTCTGTACTTATCAAAGACGCAGACATCCAACAGTTCTTCTCTACTTATCAAAGATGAAGATATCCAACAGTTCTTTCTCTACTTATCAAAGACGCAGACATCCAACAGTTCTTTCTCTACTTATTAAAGATGCACACACCCAACAGTTCTTTCTCTACTTATCAAAGACGCAGACATCCAACCGTTCCTTCTCTACTTGTCAATGACGCAGACATCCAACAGTTCCTTCTATACTTATCAAAGACGCAGACATCCAACAGTTCCTTCTCTACTTATCAAAGACAGACATCGAACAGTTCCATCTCTACATATCAAAGACGCAAAGATCCAACAGTTCCTTCTCTACTTATCAAAGACGCAGATATCCAACAGTTCCTTCTCTACTTATCAAAGACGCAGACATCCAACAGTTCCTTCTCTACTTATCAAAGACGCAGACATCCAACAGTTCCTTCTCCACTTATCAAAGACGCAGACATCGAACAGTTCCCTCTATACTATTCAAAGACGCAGACTTTCAACAGTTCCTTCTCCACTTATCAAAGACGCAGACATCCAACAGTTCTTTCTCTACTTGTCAACGACGAAGACATCCAACAGTTCTTTCTCTACTTATCAAAGACGCAGACATCCAACAGTTCCTTCTCTACTTATCAAAGACGCAGACATCCAACAGTTCCTTCTATACTTATCAAAGACGCAGCGATCCAACAGTTCCTTCCCTACTTATCAAAGACGCAGACAAAAGCAGAACAGATTCCAATCCATGACTACCGTTCCCCCATTCACACAGACATCCTTCGCTAATTTCAGATACACCCCCACCTTCCTCTAGTCCTTGGAACACCCTTCTCGGCTTCACATATCTGATTAAAATAATGGCTATGATTAAAGTATGATAATCTTAATAACGTACTCATGAAAATTACGCTACATTATAATGACCTCTAGCTAATTGTCGGCGCTAAAAATGTAATGGCAGTTTTTGGATGCGTGCATTACATCGTATATTCGTATCGACTCGTTATAGCGTTATTTCATTACAGCATAATTATCTTTGCAATAATCATACCCCCAAATCGTTGCTTTAAATTTCATCTTTATTCACATGCATCGAATTGACGATCAACTCCTGATGGAAGGCTCCAGAGTCGGGAGGAAGAAGGGGAGTGGGGGAGGGCATTGCCAATTACATTATTGCCAGGGTTAAGAAATTGAAGGCTATTTTGCAGGGATTAAAAAACAATTTCCCCTTTCCGTTTAAATCAACATGCGTTTCAAGACAATTTTAATCTATTAGGAAGATAACTTATTATATAAGATTACAGTTAATCTGATGGTAATTAAACCGAAATGATTTTAAGCTGTATGTGGTAAAATTCACATCTAACAAATTTCTCTCGCAAGTAATAGCAATCTTGAGGAGGACCTGTGGCATTGGGCAATTTGCGCAAGATCCTTTATTACTCTTCTCATAATTACCGAACTAACGATCTTGCAATGATTGCCATTTACTATGAGTACACAGGAAAAGTGCAGCATAAATATAAAACTTAATTGGTTCGGCGTCAATTACGAGGGCGGAATTTTCTTTAACGGTAAAATTCTTATCCGCAGATGGCAATTCATCAGTTATTATAAGAGTACTAACCATATGCGGATATCCATAACGGCTTACAAAAACCCTCAAGTCAGTAAGAATAATCGAAATATGAAAGGGGAAACAGATGCCTTTCTTAAGTACACATTTCATGATGATCGGTGGCTATTAAAAATATCTATAAAGAATAAGTAAAATGTTCACAAAAAAATATAAATTATTGTTTTTGAGTAACTAAAAATCAAAATCAAGATGTGTAAATTCTCAATTTAGATTATTTATGTTTATGTTAAAATGCTATTGTATACTGTAATCATACTGGAAATATTGTGATTGTAAAAAATTTTATTCAACTTTTTAAATAAAAAGATAAAAAAATGGATCGCGTTTAAACTTGCTCATAAGGAAAGAAGTAAATCCGTCAGTGATCGTTACAACAAGGAAACGATGGTTTAATCGCCGTAACAACACTGCTTCCTGTATTAAACATTATTGTTTCAATTATACTGACCCTGCATTCACTGG
>NC_090732.1:17677143-17689643 GCF_036898095.1 Palaemon carinicauda
CATATATATATATATATATATATATATATATATATATATATATATATATATATATATAAACATTCATCGCTTGCTGAAAGCGTCGTTAGAAATTACAAGAAATTACCAGACCCGGACCAAATCCTCCAGCCATTTCTCAGGCGACTAAAGTCTATATAACAATCACGCCCGAATCTAGAAGACCCCATATAATAGATGAAGCTTAATCACCGTCTGTTTCAACCATTCTCATTTTTCTATTTGCATTTCCCTCCCCTTCCACACAACACTACCCTTCCCGGAAGAAAAACCCAGTGATTTTCCTTCTTTTTTCACGTTTTTTCTAAAATGTTTGCCTATGGTCTATGTGAAACGTGATATGGAAATAAAATTACCCCATATCACTAACAAACTATCTGGCAATGTGACCGATTGTTGGTTCCGAACAGGTGGTTAACACGTTTCATTAATTTAGGGTTAAAACGGTAATTCTCTTTCCATCAATTTTAGGGCCGTAGGCTACTATTATGTAATGGTCTTTATCGAACCTCTTGTATGAATTGATTTCGTAGAAACTACTATTTTTATGGTATAGTTTTTGCTGGTTGAATTTCGTAAAAACTCTTTTTATCTAAGTACAATTTTTGCAGGTTTGATTTCGGGTAAAAAATACTGTTTTAGGAAAAATGTTTGTAGGTTTGATTTCGTAAAAACTGATATTTTCACGTACAATATTTGCTGGTTTGATTTCGTAAAAACTCTTATTTTCTAAGTACAGTTTTTGCTGGTTTGATTTCGTGAAAACTATTACTTTAGAAACAGTTTGTGCCGGTTTGATTTCGTAAAAAATACTGTTTTGGGTACAGTTTCTGCTGGTTTGATTTCGTAAAAACTAGTATTTTAGGTAGAGTTTTTGAGGGTTTGATTTCGTAAAATCTCTTATTTTTAAGTACATTTTTTGCTATATTGATTTCGTAATAACTGCTAATTTTAGGTACATTTTTGCGGGTTTGATTTCGTAAAAACTACTATTTTAGGTACAGTTTTTGAGGGTTTGATTTCGTAAAATCTCTTATTTTTACGTAAATTTTTTGCTATATTGATTTCGTAATAACTGCTATTTTTAGGTACAGCTTTTGTTGGTTTGATTCCGTAAAAACTACTATTTTAGGTACAAGTTTTACTGGTTTGACTTCGTACAAACTCATACTTTAAGTACAGTTTTTGCTGGTTTGATTTCGTAAAAACTACTATTTTAGGTACAGTTTTTACTGCTTTGATTTCGTAACAAACTACTATTTTAGGTGCAGTTTTCAATAGTTGGATTCCGTAAAAACAACTGTGTTTAAGTACAGTTTTCACTGGCTTGCTTCATTCTTAACGAGATGATACCCATGGATATATGAATACCTTCAAAAGTAACAAAAAAACAAACACGCCTACACAAAAGACATTTACACACACGAACATACACAAACTAACGCAAGCACACAAACAGCCACAGAAACAAACGAGACAGTCCAACTGCTACAATCATCACACGCTACCAAAGAGAACCACAAGAACTTTTTTTTTCGGGGCAATTTTCCTCTGTATGGCTCTTACTTTGACGGTGAAATGTAATTATCCAAGGTAGAATAATTCTGAAAATTTGCATAATACAAAATTGGACCGCTTGTCCCGGGAGGAGAGAAAAATGTAACGCACAATGCCAAAAAGACGCTAAAATGTCATGTCATTAACTTGGAAGAATTCTTTTAGAATTTACATTCCACCGTCTGAAGTCAGAAACGCTGATGAATCTCTCTGTCTGTCGGTCAGGTGAGTGAATAATATTATGGCTATAAAGCAAATAGTATGTATTTAGCGATAAATTTATTCAGCAAATAATAAATACTTTGTGATAAAAACGTATTCATGTTGGTTATATGTCTATTGTCAATGAATTATACACACACTGTGTTTTATATATATATATATATATATATATATATATATATATATATATATATATATATATATATATGTGTGTGTGTGTGTGTGTATATACATACATACATGATATGTTTCTGTAATTTTACACCCATTATATGTGTATATATAGAATCACACAGTGTGTGTTATGTATGTATGTGTATATATATATATATATATATATATATATATATATATATATATATATATACACACACACATATATATATATATATATATATATATATATTTATTTATATATATCTATCTATCTCTATCTATCTATCTATCTATCTATCTATCTATCTATCTATCTATCTATATATATATATATATATATATATATATATATATATATATATATATATATATATATATATATATATATATGTATATATATATATATATATATATGTATATATATATATATATATATATATATATATATATATATATGTATATATATATACATATATATATATATATATATATATATATATATATATAAATATATATATATATATATATATATATATATATATATATATATATATATATACGTACTATGTGTATATTGCATTCGTGTAAAACTACAAGAAACATAACATCAACATGGCCCCGCAAATACATGCGTAAACAAATTAAATATGTGTCCACAAAATTCACACAACAACGTTTGTTAACAGTTTACACAACAATACAGTTCGTGAAGAATAAAAAAAAATAACGGATTAATGAAGAAGAAAACCAACGGCACCGGCGAGTCCACATAAAACACCAGTGTAAAATTCTGGAGGATAAATAAAAGAGCATAACTCAGGAAAAGGCCTCAGCGCCATCAAGGGTTGTCATTGAATACCTGATCTCGAGTAAACGAAACGTTATTTCAGGTAATTAACTGACAGGTAGGGGCGGAGGGGGGCTAGGTAAGTCTTCGGTACACTTGACCCAGGATGAGAAAAATGACAGTACAAACAATTTCTGGAGGATAATTCTCTGTAAAAAAAAAAAAAGAAAGAAAAAAAAGTATTTGTGGATGGTGGCAGGAAAATAAAGAAAAAAAAAGTTATTTGTAGATGGCGGCAAAAATTAAAACCTAAGGTACGATGGCAAATAGTAACGATAAAGTAAATAAAAATCAGATTCAATAATGAAAATAAAATAAAAGAATGAAAGGAAATAGATATTCTTACTAACATTCATGAAAAATATTCTCATAGGTACTATGGTTGATGGTTATGGTATAGTAAATGTAAATGAAATTAAAGAATGAAAATAGAATTAAGGAAAGAAAATAAAAGCAATGAATGAAAAGATATCTTTAATTACATTCACAAAAATATGGTATAATAATTAGTATTTTAACGAGGAATATTCCATATTTGCTTAAAATTGCTAACTACATTGGTTCAATATTTGTATTTTACAACTAAAATAATTACTATTTTAACGAAGAAAATTACTTTTTGTTTAAAATCCTAACTACATTAGTTGAAGATTCGTATTTTACTATTTTACAACATCAATCCTTCTTTTTGCTGGCAAAAGAATAAAAATACCTAATCTCATCAACTAAATTTTTCTTAGAAATTATTCACTTCATTCAGCTAAGCAATAGGAGAATAAGATACCGTTTCTGAACAACTGAAAGGACATTTCAGATATATTTCATATTCAAATTGTCTATCTTTTCGGTTGATATTACTTCGATACTTTTCTCAAAGAATTGTTAAATGTACAGTTGTTCTATTCCTCAAGAATACGGTGAGATGATTGTAGATATCATCATGGAATAGATAACCCTGGCGATATAAATAAATTCATCTTTTTACTGTTAATCCAGAATTAGTTTTATTTGTAAAAAGACTTAATTTACAAATTGAATATATATATATATATATATATATATATATATATATATATATATATATATATATATATACATACATATATATATATCTAGATACATACATATATACATGTATATATATATATATATATATATATATATATATATATATATATATATATATATGCATATATATATATATATATATATATATATATATATATATATATATATATGTATATATATATATGTATATATATATATATATATGTATATATATATATATATATATATATATATATATATATATATATATATATATATATATATACAAACACACACACACACACACACACATATATATATATATATATATATATATATATATATATATATATATATATATATATATATAGTTTGTGTATCGGCATAATCAGGAAAGGCGTATGAGTCAAGCATAGTAGGTTGATTTTTGGATTTTTGCGAGCGATCAGACTAAAGTCTCCCACCATCACCAATCTGTAGTGGGCAGCGTGGCCGAACCCAAAACATGGCTAAGGAAATATCTGAGATGTTTGTCCAGCAGTGGACTAGAAACGGCTGCATTTGTTGTATATAAATATACAGATGTACTGTATGTCTGTTTGTATTTATATGTATGTAAACTTTCTCCAAATCTACGGTAGAAAACATGGCCATCGGCACAATGCATTATTCTCGTAGGTTCCAAATTTAAATTTAATCTTTGGTTGCAAGAATCACTCAAATTAATAAAAAAAAACATGTAAATTCCGTAAAAAAGAAACTCTCTCTCTCTCTCTCTCTCTCTCTCTCTCTCTCTCTCTCTCTCTCTCTCTCTCTCTCTCTCTCTCGTTTCCTTTCAACTGTACATGAATGTACGACGCAATGACACTTAAAAACTATAATTTTCTCCACCAAAGCCTCCATTTTTATTACCATTCAAGCAGGCTGTCATTACTTTCCAAGCGAAGAGTTCCAGCATGCAAAAGACAGACAGACACACACACACACATCCTTCAATTCCATGGACTCATATGAAACACTCAGCTTGTCACCTTCCAACTAAATTAATAAATAAATGAATGTGAAATTGATAATTACAGTGTTCGAGGTCCACACAAAAGGTTTTGGTCATCGATTGGGGCAGGAAAGTGAAACTTATCGGGTTGGGATTACAGTCATTACGCTTTCACCAGCCATCGCCCACCCTTTAAATTGCAACGCCAAGTATAAAAGTAGACCGGAGAGTTCAGCCATTAAAAAAAAAAAAAAAAAAAAAAAAAAAAAAAAAAAAAAAAAAAAAAAAAAAAAAAAAAAAAAAAAAAAAGTTTCGATCTGACATTCATGCAACACACAACTCTGATTCAGTTTTCTTACATATTATATCCATGCTTTCTTTATTCATAATACTGTCATTACTCTTGCTTTGAAAGCGTGACTTGTTCTGCTTCTGCAAAGCAAGCCTGAGGTCATAGAGGCCGATGGATTGTAGTCTTGAGTCTGTTTGTTTAGTTTGGTGTAGTATTATCAATAGAAATATTGTTCTAGACTTTGATGAATATAAGTTTTTCAAGGGAACTCAATTCGCCCCACGTAAATAGACACGAGGTTTCTTTGACAATGAAATTTACTTTTTGAAAATTTGCAGGTACTAATAGATGTCGGATACAAATAGATGTAAAACTACAGTAGGTATAAAAAAAAAAAAAAAAACTTATAAAATTGTTGTCTTAAATGTAAAACTTAGTAAAATATAAAAACTGTTATATCAAAAGATTCTTCTCTTAAAATAGTGGCTAGTAGAATGAATGAATATGGGTAGGAGAAAATCAATTACTTCCTTGTCCTATAGCATAGAATAGAATTAAAGGAAAGTATTCAAAATGATAAAAAAAAACGCCTATTTGACAGCTACCATGAAAGCAACGGAAAGTCATATAAATACCATAAAAGACAAATAAACTTAATCAAGTACGGTTTATTTGATAGCCTGAAAAAGGTTAGACATTCGAAAGATGCATGATTGACATATGTCTTCCACTTCATGGCAGAACTAATTAATTATTTATTACCTTTAGTGCCTGAACGTCTAAAAAAAAAAAAATTACATTTAGAAAGAACTTGGATCTTAAACAATAATTTCTACATATCCAACTTTATCATACCCATAGTAATATGTGAGCTAAATGAGCATTTTTAAAACTCAAAACAGTTTTCTTTGAAAGAGCTAATTCCTGAGATCATGAAGAGAGTATCATATTTGAACTGCAATACGTTCAACAGAACTTATTAACTTTACAATAAAGAAGTGAATCCATTATGCACTGAATAATAAATTCCCAAAATTATCATTAATTTGCACGATGGCTCCATTTATAACTTGGAAAACATATTCTAATAATAATGTTGGTACTAAATATGAAAAGAAAAATCGTTTATCATAACTAATCTACATACTGCCATACTAATAGTAATATACTACTTGTTCTAACATAAAGGTATAGAAATTATTAAAGGAACATAGTTATAATGTTGCAGCATATAACTTGGAAAGATTTTGAAAGTCATGGGTTAAAATAAACATTTCAACTAAAAATAACAAAATCTTTGACAGAATTTTAAGGTTTTGGAAGAGTGTTCTGTTTTAGCAAAAAGGAAGGGGAGATTTATCCCCCAAACCAACAAAAACTCCAGTTATTTACTCTCAGAATCGGATTATTTGCAAGACTAGAGACTTGAACATCATAATTTCCAACATCGAAAGAAGATCAGTAAAAATATTAGCAAGCAGACCATTAATAATAATAATAATAATAATAATAATAATAATAATAATAACAATAATAATAATAATAATAATAATAATAATAATAATACTAATAATAATAATAAAGTAATGACTATTCTCAACGCAGCAAGAGAAAGGCGATAGGGGAGGGTACCTGGTTCTAAAAAGAATTCTTCCGCTTATGCAATATTTCTACAGATCACCGGGTTACCTTCTTTCTCCAACATGTCCCCCTCTCTCTCTCTCTCTCTCTCTCTCTCTCTCTCTCTCTCTCTCTCTCTCTCTCTCTCTCTCTGTTTCCTTATTTATTGGTATATTTCCGAAAATGTAACCGAAATTTTCCTAATTTTTGTTCCACACCACCATACAAGAGATCAAGGCGTGTTTTGTGTTTTAAGGTTTCCCCCAATCCCACACGTGTCACGTGACGGGAGGCCCTCCAAACCTCATTGCCACTACACTTTCTGTGACAAGCACTCACATCTTATGATTGACTGCTCCCTACTTCAAGCTCGCCATATGTCTACCGTCATGGCCACGCCAAGGCAGTTTTCTACAACTTGAAGAGGTATTTCTTGTAAGAAAAGGTAAATCTCGAAAGAGAGAGAGAGAGAGAGAGAGAGAGAGAGAGAGAGAGAGAGAGAGAGAGAGAGAGAGAGAGAGAGAGAGGGGGGGGGGGTGTTGGATAGCAGGCCGGTGATCTGTGGAGATACGGCATCAGTGGACTCACCAGGTGCCCTTCTTTATCTGACCTTTCTCACTGGCAGGGTATAGTGACGTTGAATAAGATCTTTGACGTAAATAATAATGATAAATATTCGCCAGTCCGTAAAACGGCTTTCTACTGGGTTTTATAAAAAAAAAAAAAAAAAACACTCCATTATATAGACATGTGGCCTACCACACCATAGTGTATAATAAAATGTTCACTTTCATATTGTAAAGTAAGTCAAAAGTCAAAAACACCCGAGGCAGTACTTCATTAGATAGTGTTACATTGTGGAGATTGGAAAATGCAACAATCATAGTTTAAATGACTGCGGGAATGCAATGCTACAATGCTGGATTTTATATTGACCAACGACATTAAAAAACTAGAAAAATACAAAAACAATATCTTTGGAATATAATCATTAACCTCCAAAGCAATTACCTGCTGAGCTGCTTAGAAAAATAAAAGGGAAAAGAGGTTTACCTTTGAAAAATAAGTCAAGATAAAAATACTCCAAAAAATAAATACCTTAATTAAACAAATGTCCTCAAATATTTGCAGAAAAAGTTACCAACCCCAGAATACCTCTCAAACTAGTTTGATTAAAATCACTGCGAGAAAGGGAACGAAATAGACGAATATTAATAACCAAAACATTACCTTTCCACATAGCCTCTGTAACATGGCCTTCCACTGTCTTGGATTAGAGTTTTCTAGCTTGAGGGTATACTCGAGCACGCTGTTCTATCTTATGTCCCTGTTCTTAAAAAAATTTATTGTGATTATTTATTACTTCTCTGGTAGCTTATTTCTTTCCTTATTTCCTTTCCTCACTGGGCTATTTTTTCCTGTTGGAGCCTTTGGGCTTATAGCATCTTGCTTTTCCGACTAGGGCTATAGCTAGGCTTGTAATAATAATAATAATAATAATAATAATAATAATAATAATAATAATAATAATACTTGCCACGTCATCGCCATCATTCTTCCCCGTACAGTTATTTCCTCCACTGACATGGAAATTCCAGCGCATTAATTTCGTTTCTGCGTTTCTTAGAGGAACCCCATACTTCCAATAATGATTATGCAAAAATGAGATCGTTTCAATGGATTCCAAAAACGCAGCGCCCCAGCGGGCGGTCCACCTATTCCCGAGCATCGAAATAGTTTTAAGAGCAGCTATTAATTCCACGAGCATCATTAAGGCAGGTCACTCCTGCAGTTTCATTACTGCCGACATGGTTTCGTACATGACTCCTCCGAGTTGAGTCGCCATTTATATCTGAGCTAAGTCTTAGTTCAGACATCTGGATTGTTATTTACGAAATGAGTCTTATTTGCCCGGTGATTGTTATTAGTCTGCTGATGGTAATGGAGAGGTGAATGGAAAATATGATTAGGAGTTGTAATTATTCTCGAGAGAAAAACTAGGGAAGATTAATAAATAAACTGTATTCTCTACTAAATAGCAAAAATAAAAAGTTGGATACTTAGGGCAGGATAAGTAAGAAACGACAAAATAACAGTGATTTACCCATTACGAGATCATACTTTCTAAGCAGTTGTCGATGTTAATTGTTCTCGAGAGAAAAACTAGGGAAGATTAATAAATAAACTGCCTTCTCTACAAAATAACAATGATAAAAAGTTGGATATTTAGGGCAGAATAAGTAAGAAACGCCAAAATAACTGTGATTTACCAATTACAAGTTCACCATTTCAAAGCAGTTTGTCGATGTTAATTGTTCTAGAGAGCTCAACTAAGGAAGATAAATAAATAAATTGCCTTCTCTAATAAATACCAATGATGAAAAAAAAATAGATATTTAGCGTATGATGAGATGGAAACTCCAAATAACAGTGATTTACCCATTACGAGATCATACTTTCTAAGCAGTTGTCGATGTTAATTGTTCTCGAGAGTTCAACAAAGAAAGATTAAAAAATAAACTGCCTTCTCTACTAAATAACAATGATAAAAAGTTGGATACTTAGGGCAGGATACGTAAGAAACGACAAAATAACCGTGATTTACCCATTACGAGTTCATAATTTCAAAGCCGTTTGTCGATGTTAATTGTTCTCGAGAGATCAACAAAAGAAGATTAATAAATAAACTGCCTTCTGTAATAAACACCAATGATGAAAAAAACCTGGTTATTAAGGACAGGATAAGAAAAAAACGCCAAAATAACTGTGATTTACCAATTACAAGTTTATCATTTTAAAGCAGTTTGTCGATGTTGCTATTCTGACATTTAACTGGATTTCGGGGTACTATTTATGAGTGTAACACGAAAGTCATTTAGAGAACTGAGAATAATTATATGGTGAGGTGCGTTGCTTTTGTTCATTTCCACTCATAAAAAATACACTCTAATTATACTTTTCTCGCTCATAAAGGTTTCGTTTAACATGCCACGGTGAACATCTGCGAGTCTCAGTCATCTCTATCGACATATCGGTACCCAATTCATTGGCACCTTTCTATCATACAGAATTACCTTAAAAATCCAGGTCAGCCATTTAAACATGGGATCACCACTGCACTTCAGTACCTCACTTTTAATCATATCAAATCCAGAAGTATTTCCATTTCTCAGTTTCATAATAACCTTACTTATAACGTTCATACAATATTTCCAAAAGAACAACTGAGCTTTAAAATCCTTTCCACTCTTGATAATTTTATATCACACTTTTAACAAAGTTCCTACATACCCATTACATTGACCCACGATGGAATTCAAATCAGACATTTATTTCCTTATAAATTAAGTTATTGTCCTTATGCTTCCTCTCCCCAATTATTATTATTATTAGCATTATTATTATTAATACTATTGACTATCGTTTCCACTGAATGATATATCAATCATCTTGTATTCCAGTACAAAACCTACAATTCTGTCATGCAATTTCAATTTCCCTTTTTGAACTCACTTGCATTAATTACAAATATAATGACCTTTCTATAACTTAATTTCCAATTTAAACTCATATCTATTTCAACAAAATTATACATTCTTTGTTTTCTATGATTTAATAAAAAATATACTTGCTCAGGACTTGAGAATTTTAATGAAAATGTTAAGTGTGCATGAACCTGTACATAATAATTGATAGTGCCTTAGTGTTGTTTAAATGATTAATTCTTGGCATAATAAATTACGTTCTTGCACCAGAAATATTAAGCCAATATACGATGAACTCTTTAGAGTTTATTAGGGTTCATCAGGTTTAGATCCTCGACAAGGCTATCAATCGCATCCAAAAATAAACACACACATACACACATATATTATATATATATATTAATATATATCAATAAATACTGTATATATATATATATATATATATATATATATATATATATATATATATATATATATATATATATATTAATATATATATATATATATATATACACATATACATATATATATATATATATATATTAATATATATATATATATATATATATATATATATATATATATATATATATATATATACATATATATATATATATATATATATATATATATATATATATTAATATATATATATATATATATATATATATACACATATATACATATATACATATATACATATATATATATATATATATATATATATATATATATATATATATATATATATATATATATATATATATAATTTGGACATTTACATACAATAACATTAATCTATATTTCTAAGGTACTGTGGTCCTACGTGATTATATTTAAGAGTGAAAATTAATGCTTGCTCCTACTGGCAAGGCTTTTTAATACCATTGCTAAATCTACATTCTCTCTTGCTTAGACTTACACTCGAGATTAAACAAAAGGTCTTCGAGTGAGAGATCAGTAACACAAACACGGCAAGGGAAATCTTCCCTTGTGCCAAAGATGCAGAAACATCTTAATTCTTTGTAATACCCCATCATCGGATGTATCGATTTTGAGAAATACGATCGCCGTGCCCAGTCAAAATGGCCAGAAGTGATTTAGGTGAAATTGCCAATAGTGGTCTTTAATTCGCGCCCACAGATGGATTATATTGCAAACCCTTACGCCCTCACTTCGGCTCGGATCTTGACTCACCCACGTGGGTCATGAGTGACAAGCGTTGGTGAGTCTATTTACTCATGAGGTCCTGTAAACACGACCCTGGCACTCCGTTCCACTATGCTGATTCCCAAATACCCGATCGAGACCCCGTTTACCGGCTGGAATTCGTCTCTTCCGCCCCAATTGATTAAAAACAGCTGTTACGTTTTGTTATTACTGTGTTATGTTAATTGGTATTCAATTTCATTTTAAAAGGTAATTCAATGCAATTGATTACCAGACCAAAGCTGTTTATAGTAAAGGGGTTTATGTACAATTTACACAGTATTGCAAGAAGCAACAGAATCGCTACTATTTACTAAGTAGTGCTGGTAAACCAGCTGCTACTAATTACATGTACCGCATGGATATATTCATCTTATGAAGATTTCAAAACCAATTAACGATTAATTCTAAACAATTTAGAAAACCATGCAAAGAGACAGGCCAAATCCCGTTCGGAAATCCATACGCGCTACTGGCAACACTGACTGCAAATAAAGATGAAGGTGTTACAATACTCCAAGAAGGTGTTGGAGTTGATATTCTAGGATAATGTTGTTTGTCCGTCTCTCTGTTTGTCTGTCCCTATGTAACGGAAGACAATTCGCCCCGCCTCTTTACATTTGTCTTCCACTTTAAATTTTTCTTTTTTAATATACATAAAACAATGTACGTTCAAGTCTGCAGGATTCAACCTCGCCTCAGATTTTGGATGAAAAATCTATTCGAAAATAAAATTATGGAATAAAAAAAAAAATTATGGTAACGTAATACAATTTAAACAAGAAAATGGGCTTGGAATATGTACTACCAGACTATTTGCTGGTATGCTACTTGTGTGCAATTGCAATGCTCTCTCTAGATAGTTTCATGACTTCTTAGTTAACAGTGCTCTACCAATTCAAATCATTCGTTTAATTACTTGCAAATATCATAGTTTCGATTAAATAATATCTTGAATAATATCAAAAAAAAATTTGTATTTGTAGAGAACTTAAGCAAAGTCATCTTCACACCAGAAGAGAAACCTTGGTCGTTCAAAAGTTATTAAACATA
>NC_090732.1:17697143-17707143 GCF_036898095.1 Palaemon carinicauda
CTCTCTCTCTCTCTCTCTCTCTCTCTCTCTCTCTCTGTTTTTGAGTATGTACATGTATGTATGTATGTATGTATGCATATATATATAAATATATATTATATATATATATATATATATATATATATATATATATATATATATATATGTGTGTGTGTGTGTGTGTGTGTGTGTGTGTGTGTATGTATGTAATAGCTCATTCGGCTACTGACCTGGCTCACTGTTGGTAAACTGATTGTGGTAGCGTATTTGAATTGTCCCTGTCTCGCATTTTCAGTGTCATGAGCTTGATAGTTTATAGTAGTGTTTGCATCCTCACCATCCTTATGAACTAGGGAAGGGGGGAGGAGGCCATGCATCTGCTGAGTCATCAGCAGTCATTGCCTGGCCTTCCATGGTCCTATCTTGGGTGGTGAGGGAACCTGTGCTCTGATCAATGTATATATGTTAGCCGTCTAAGACATTTTCATGTCTCCTGGCTTTCCCGCTCATGAGTGACATTTAGATCCTTTAAAAAATCTTAACATATGCGCGCCTGTGTGTGTGCTTGTGCGCATTCATATATGCTACCAATAAATACATAATTGTATATTTGCCTTCAAATGAAAGTAAATCATGGTATAACACACAAATTAGAATCTTTTGTCATAAAATGAAGACTTTTTTTTTTTCCTTCAAGATTCCATTGCACAATGCCCATTCGGTATCAATTTCAAGTTTTTGATTCTTCTGTCAACCTGCCTTGTCCCTCCTAATTGCAGGGTCATCGGATTAAGCTTATATTTCTTCTGTATCAATTATTTTCCCAGCTCATATTTCAAGTATTGAGTAATAGGCATTTATCTCATCAATACCACCTTAATCTGTACTGTATACTAACACAATTAACAATCGCCTAAGCATTTCTGATTCTTTAAACAAGAAAATATATTCCTGTGATTGATATAAAAATAACCAAAATAAAAGGGATAATGAAGTTTAATATGAATATTCCAGTTTCATTGTAAGTGTTGGTTTTAAATTTCCTCTTTTATATAACCTAAATTAATATAATGTAGCTTTTAAAAGGCTTAAAGATTTACAGACCACACATGAATGGTAGAAGCAAGGGACAATGACAATGTCCTAGAGACTGACCATATACACATACAGTATGATCAGAGCCAAAACCTTAGGATCAAGGAGGGCCAGGAATGGCTGCTAAGGACTCAGCAAGTAGGTCTATAGACACCGCCAAACTACCCATCCTTACCTAACAAGGATGGTCAGGTTGCAGACACTAAAATAAACAATTAACTTGCACCCCAGTCCGGCAGATCACTAGGCAGGGACGTTTCCAATAGGCCATCACAACCATTATATTGTGGTATCAAGGAAATATTTTTCTCTGATACTTCATTTATAGGGAATTTATACTGTTTACAATAACATCACGCTTTCTTCCATTATTTTTAGCAGTGCCCTAATAAATATATGGGATAGTTAAAACAAAGGTACTGACAGTGATGATACCAACAATGAAGATTATGATGACCCTTTACAGAGATCTTTTATTAACTCTGTCACTTATATAAGATTAAAGAGAAAGGGACTTCTCCTCCTCCTGATTGTAGTCAGTTCCTCAAATTTAAAATCAAAGTTTACTACTTAATTTTAGAAGAGTGAGATTAGAAGAAAGTGTTCTGAATATGGAATAACAAAGAAGAATGATTTCTCAAAAATACATAAGTGATAAAAAAATGTCTGTGATTGCATCGTAGTGGAATTCACTAAAGGAGTGTGTCCTTGAGAGAGAGAGAGAGAGAGAGAGAGAGAGAGAGAGAGAGAGAGAGAGAGAGAGAGAGAGAGAGAGAGAGAGAACTTTACAATTTTCAAGGCAACATCACTAAGCATAATAGAGATATTAATCAAGAAAATTACCTCTTCACTAATTCTTTAATTATATGACTAGTAATAATTGTCGTGACGAGGAATGTCACTTATAGTATGGCTGCTATTTTCAGATCAAAGACAATTAAAAATCTTTGAATATAAAAATTCTTTATGGCAATGCACCTTTCGATCGAAACAAGGAAACCTCCTGCATATCATCCATGCATTCCCCTTGACTTGCATACGATCCTCTATGCAACGAATAAAAGTGGGATCCAACCCTCTAATCCTGTTAATAATCCACGCGAATGACATTCTTAACTGGCGCTGAAATGACGTCCGCCTGAAAAATAAATCGGCGCTCTGCGTCTGTTCTCTTAATCACAGGTCCTCTTTGTTCTATCTTTCAGCTCCTCTTAACAATTCCGAAGTTGCCTTTGAGTAAAAACGGCATTTTTGAAATGCAAATTCATTCATTTAGGGATAAAAAAGAATCAAGTCAGACTGTAAATTGGATGGTTACAAAAGGAATACGACGGAAAAGTTTTCTACAAATGCAGGACTGATAAAGCATTAATGAGTTCTGTGTAGAACTTGACAAATACCATCAAATATGGTGAACCAGGTGAAAATAATATGAAAAATAAATAGGGAAAACAGACTTCAATCCACCACATTTGGTCCGTTTCCTTTAAAGATGTTATATATTCAGCAAATTATTATTATTATTTTTTTTGGTTAATAATGATGCAATATTTCACTGTTTTTTTCAGGACAGAAAGATAATTGTCTGGATTTTTAAATGTTCGGCATTTGCATATAAAGATTAAGCAAAGAAAAATAATAATAGAAAAAGCACCCATTTTATATACAGTACATTTACCAGATACAATAACTTGATACATTCTGGAAAAATAGTACGAAGTAAAATGAAAGAAAGTAATCAGAATTCGAAGACCTGTGCCTACTTCAGTGTTGTATAATTCCCTTACAACCCAAGAAACATTAACAATGAATTATAAAAATGTTTTAACTAATTTACAATAAATAATCTGTTCTTAGATCAATTATTTCCCCGTAAAATCCAATCTGTCCACATAAATCTGAAAATATTCATTGGAAAATAATAAACAGATGTTATAGGTTACCAAATATAAAACATGTAATTTACTTATATAGGTGAAAATATCTAAAACAAAATCATAATTTTGTAAAGAAAGTAAATGTACACTGCTGTTATCAATCTACATAATATTTTGATTAGGACTTTCTGTTCACTTTCAAAACAGTTACCCACACCAGTACTTTTCTCCAAGTCAAAAGTCATTACATTCATATTCATACGTCACCTTTAGCAATTTTACTATTGTCGTAAGTAATTCTAAGCAATTTACATTTGGATTATAATTCATTCAAGAAACGTACACTAAGGTTTTATATACTCATTTACTACAAGAAAATGTTTAATGCAGCATTACTAAATTTGTTATAATCATATTACTACATGACATTAGCAGCTACTACTGTCATCTTTATCATTTTTATAATTATCATCATCACAACCCTAAGTGGAAAAGTAGTATCATGCAAGTCCAAGGTCCCGAAACAAAGAAAATTATAACAAATTAAGATGACCAACTAATTTCTGTAAGCTAATCAGAGATAAACTTTTATAATGAATTGATATCAATTCTGCTTTTAAAAATTACATTTTTGATTAGGAATATAATTCCAGAATTTGGTTAAAGCAGGATCGAAATGTCAACAAAACGACAAGACTATTAGAATTAAATGTATACCTCGTATCATCTTTTGGATAGTCTGGGAAGATATACAAGCAAAGGAAGTTCTGTAATATCAACAATCTTCCATAAGATACACAATGAGCTGATTGACTAACATTCAGATTAGAAGTAAGATTTTTTTTTTCTTTTTTTACAATATAAGTTGGGAGTCACCTCATGAACAGCAAAAAATATAAAAATTTTTATTTTTTTTATTATATTGAAAAAATAATTGAAGATTTCCTCATGATAGCCAGCTCCCCAAAAAATCGTAATAGACTGAATAGTTACCATTCTTCATGCAATTAAAGAATAGGGAGACTGGATGATTCTTAAAAACAAATTTGTATTCAAGAATCACAGAGGGAATCTTAAATAAGCGCAAGTAGTTAAAGTAACATTGTCGTTTAAAAGATATGGGTCTGGAAAATATGACTACCTAGACCTAACAAAATGCTTTCCAGTTTTATTAGGGCTTGACATTATCAACAAGAATTTAGATCACGCACACATTAAAGTAAGATTTGCTTAATGGATTCAGCAATCTTAGATTTTCACTCAACATTGGATTTACGAACACTGGCCATATGACTTGGCACTGTAGTCTGAGAGGCTTTTCATCGTCCAAGTGTATTTGGGGGATACACCCCATCTCCAAGTTGCACTATGAAGTAAAATTTAATTGAGGTTGGGAAGCAAGATCGAAGAAAAGTAGTGGGAATGGAGGAATAGTAAGAAAATAAAGTAATGAAAACCCATTCAAAGGCGAGGAATAGAAGATTCTTATGTTAAAACGCTTGAAGATATCTATACCAGAAGTAGCCAACAGCTGAATGCGGCTAACGGCCGAAAAAGAGCTGAAAGCCCAATAGCAATGCCTACAGTGGACTTACGCAGAGAGATTACATTCATATTGTCATATGTTGTGAATAAGCAACGAATCTTTACTGGCTATTACTAAAGAATTCAATTAAAATACTAAGAAAACATTCACCAAATCCTATCTGCTTCAAGATTTTAGGAAACGGATTCATGATTAACACGTTCAAAAACAGCACAAACCCCCAATTATATTAACTTCAAGAATCAAAGGATGTATACAACACAAAGTTGTAAGCAGAACATCACAAGCTCCAGGAAACTTAAGTTAAGCGGGGTTTACACGGTCGAACGGTTCGTGAACCCGGTTGTCAGACCGGGTTGTCGAACCTACTTCACAAACAGTTCGAAGAGGTGGCAGTCACAAATACATAGGTTTTGTGTACAATGAAACCTCGCCCACAAAAATCAAGCTAGAACAGACTTTCTTCGAACGGTTCGACGAACGTGTTCGACAACCAAATACCCCGTTCACACGTTCGAACATCACTTCAAACACTTGTCTGTCGAACGGCGTTCGACGAAAAGTTCGACCGTGAAAACCCGCCATGCTGCGAAACAAGGAACAGATAAATAATGATTTAGCAAATGCAGTCAGACAAACGTCCAAAACCTATAGACACCATCAGAATTATAGAAATTGGACGGTAACAGGAAGACCTAGCTATGCATGCTTAAATAATAAAATCAAATAAATATTTTTCACATAATAGTATGATAATTTTATAAATTTTCATATTGTTATAGTATGATTATTTTGTGTGAGAATTTCTCTCTTATTCATTATGTCCTGGTTTTAATCTTTACTATTTTTTTTTTTTTGGTGAAAATAGGAAAAGAAAAAAGAATGTTTACAAATGGCGGATTATTCATTCGGACGGTGAATCCAGGTATTTTGTTTTTTAATATTCTAATCTATATATTATCGTATTAATTTTGGATCTGATGGGCCTACGTGCTCCTCTGTAACCAAATACAGAACTTAAATGAAGTGAGGGGTTAAATACGATCAGCCGTAAAAAAAAAAAAAAAAAAAAAAAAAAAAAGGTCTTAATACTTCGAGATTTTAAGCCAGTTTCAAAGTAAATAGTCATACATACTGTACAAACATTCATACATACATACATACATACATACATACAAACATATATATATATATATATATATATATATATATATATATATATATATATATATATATATAAATATATATATATATAAATATATATATACATATATATATATATATATATATATATATATATATATATATACTGTATACATTGTGTGTATATATTATGTATACTGTACTTTAAAAAAATATATACATATATATATATATATATATATATATATATATATATATATATATATATATATATACACAATGTGTGTATATATATTATATATACTTAATATATATATATATATATATATATATATATAAATATATATATATATATATATATATATATATATATATATATATATATATATAATTCTGACATGTATGACCAGTTACAACTAACAGAAAACAAATTACATCAATATGATTTATTGCCTTGGCATTCCCCTGAACACCCTTTTCCAGGCTTATGTCGAAACTGCAAGATAATAAAAATAGCAGAGAAAACGACAAATATAACCAACATTTACCGATTCACACTCTGGTCTCCATAGCAACGAAACCTCATTATTTGTTAACCTTAAAGAGTGCAAATCAGCTTTGCAAAATACCCTTGAAAGCTATATGAAATGTTGAAATGATTCTTCATGGCTGTAACGCGAAAGCAATTTGCAAATATAAATGATTTAGTATGAAATATATGAACTGTTTATAATTTGACGAACTGACCCATAAGTGAATTGCCATATATAGTCGCATACATAGGTATATATATATATATATATATATATATATATATATATATATATATATATATATATATATATACTGTATATATATATATATATATATATATATATATATAATATATATATAAGGTATAGATATTAACTAAATATAGATATGTACATATATAAAATTAATGAATATATATACATATACCTGTAATAGTATAGCCTATATATGTATAAAAATAAATAACATAAATACAGACAAATATGAATAATAATATATAAATAAAATACTCAAATACATACATATGATTATACATATACAAAGACATACACACATACATATATATATATATATATATATATATATATATATATATATATATATATATATATATATATATATATATATATGTGTATATACGTATGTATGCATGTGTTTCTAAAGGACAGTTGAATGGGATTACACTGAAAACAGTCCTTGTAATTGGGTATAATCTGCCTCATAATGAATTGAAATGAAAGTATGTCTATAAAACTCAAATTATTCTGGTTTTTTTTTTTTTTTTTTCACAGAAGCTAACTCAAGGCCTCAAATTTTGAAATAGAACATATCATAAAAAAAATTATTTATCATTTTTTAGAATTAGGTTAAAACAGCAAAAATTGCTTTCCCGTATAAATCCTATCATAATTGATTACACTTGCTTCTGTAACGAGCGATTTTCAGTGAAAACCCTGATATATATTCAAATCTCCACTGTTGATTTTCGCCGACAAACACTCGTGACTCTCAAATCGAAAGAAGTCCGATACTTATAAAGAAAAAAGTAGCATTTGGTTACGTATTCATTATAAATTGTGATTCCGCCAACGGATGGCATATTAATGTTCACAAGAATTTCTGAGCCTACAGATGGTGAACGAATGCAAATCTACCTTTCTTTATAGATCGACTTTTAAATTAAGTGGTCAACTGGTTTATGGTGAAAAGTTTTTGCAAGAGAAACAAACCTTCGAGGTGGTGTGAACAAATTTCTTACAGAGAGATGACGAAATGGTGGATTTTCTGTGGACATGTGTTCCGTATAATTTTCAATTGCTAAAAGATTATGGAAAAGATCTTATTCATAATTGACTTCTATTATTCCTTCTGGTGATTTTCATGCCAATTTTTTATAACACAAATACACTCCTTCACTCCATAAGTTGAATGTATTTATATACAGTCTCTCTCATTGCTATGGTTCCTTTCAAGATGTATTAAAATCGTTTTCCAGCAAATTGATACCCTTTCTAGACTATTCCCGCTATTCCAGAAAAGACAAACTTGTAGAGCTGTGCTTCAAAATTTACTTTTTTTTTAAGAACACTTTCTTTTGAATTGATCTTAGAATCAAATCAACCTCTTATAAACATTACACCCTGCACTGATGTACGTAGTTTCTTTCTTCTAAACTACGCAAGATCTCCAAAAGGGGCAAGTCAATTTATATAAATTCCTCAAAATCTTTATTTTCTTGATTTCTTTAACAGATTGCTAGGCATTTTAAAAATGCGGTTTACCAAAATCTCTTGTGTTCAAGACGCTAATATGAAACCTTTTCGTGTACGAGATTCGTTTGCATTCCTTATATGATTTTTATCATGTGACAGTAAAGAATATCTGCAGAATATGAAAGACTTTGCGTTAAATGACAAAATATGTACTTATCCAAAGTTGTGTGCAACAATGCTACCGCCCTGTTTAAGACCTCCCCAATTCCTTTCGATGGAAAAACTGTCAGAATGGTTGTTTATCAACAATATATTCTATTTTAAACAAATAAAAAAAAAAACAGGAAAGCCCTTACACTTCACCCATCAAATTATCGATAGAATCCAGAAAGTCATTCACAAGTACATACAGTAGAAGACGAGAAATACACAAACAGCCATCAAATTTGGCCGAATACATAAAAAGACAATTTAAATAAGTTATTGGAAGGACCCGCTCTCAGGCCAATAAAGGAAAATAGCATCTTCGATCTAAAAGAATCTCATTTTTTCCTAACTTTTCTATCTCCCTCTTTCTTGTTTCTTCTTAAGAAGGTAGCTGTCCATCCATGCATTATAGTTCACGGTTGTACCATTACAAATTCCATTATGGTAGCAATTTGGTAGTCCTCCGCTTCCATTTTCCTCCCATGAAAGAAAAGATTCTGATTATCAGGCAAATATATGCGAGAGCTAAACGCCACCAGAGCAAAATAAAAAACTTCGACTCAAAGTTTTAAGTAATGACGCAGCCGGGCAAATTTGAGAGCTAAAGGGGCTGATCAAGGCTTTCGAATTTAGGCTTTATGGCCCGAGGGTCGAAGGGCCAATGTGTCGCTCTGCCGCTTTTTCGGGTGTTTCGCTGAACTTTTGTAAAGAGAAATGAGCCTTGTGAAGAAACGCAATGAAAGTGATATTACATCCAGGCAAAGTTTTAATTGTACGTCTGATGAATATATGATTATTTCAATTTGAAATTTTCTTGCAACTCCAATTAAGCACAATTAAGAAACAAAATGAAAAAGTACCCCAAAGGAGAAGCATGAATTTCTTCCTCTTTTTTTCTCTCTCTCTTTCCTCCATGAGTGAGGAGTCTCTCTATCCGAAATTTCTTCCTCTCTCCTCCTACCCACACTCCATCCTACCTAGCTCCCGGAAGTTTTTTCTTTTTTCTTTTCCTCTTATTTTCTTGTTCCTTAAGGAAATCTAACCAGCCAGGGAGAAAATTATAAACTTTTGGTAATTACTACCAAATCTGCCATTAATTAAACAACTAAATTCATTAAAACTATTAAACGATGGTTCGCAGCAAGAAGATAGGATAAGTTGGAGAAATCTTATTAGCGTTTTTTGCTCTGAAGATACAACTGGGGAGAAGAGAAGGAGTTGAGATTGGGGGAGGGGGAGGGGGAAGAATATCTAGTGGCTGTTGGAAACAGATTAAAAGAAAAAAAAAAGAAAAAAAAAGATATTTACTATACAAGCAAAAACTGCTGAGAAAAAACACACGAATGATTTTTTTTTTTCCTATTTAAAAGGTTTATACACAAATAGCATAATAGTTACCCATAAATAAATAATGTTTCCGATGTAAGTTGAAATTGAATCTTAGTTTATTTACATACCTTTTTCCTGTCCATCTCGAAGTTCCCCGAGCATTCCTCCAGGAATCTGCAACGACAATGAAATAATTCAAGATTATATTTGTTAATCATTTCACTTAAAAAGAATTGAAATTTTTAAGTAAAACAAATTAACTTTCTTTTCCAACTAGGATTGTAGCTTACCTAATAATAATAATAATAATAATAATAATAATAATAATAATAATAATAATAATAATAATAATAATAATAATAATAATGCAAAGACGACAACACAGTTTATTGTACAGTTAACGGTAATCAATGAAGCAAAGTAAATAATCAAATTTTCCATATATTTCTTTATAAGTTTATGTAAACTTCTAAAGAAATGAAACTTCACGCTAATGCTGCCCATATTGCAGCTGCAGAGGATAGCAGACACCAGAAAAACGAAAACTACATTTGATTTCTAGTGTCTCACTGAAATAC
>NC_090732.1:17717143-17719643 GCF_036898095.1 Palaemon carinicauda
TGCTCTAAACATGGTAATAAAGTTTTATCAGTTACCCAGCTTTTCTTTCCTATCATTATTCCTCTTATTCTTTCTCTCTTTCTTGGTTAATGATGGATTTCGGGAAGGTTGAGAAGGTAGGATGCGGTCGGGTAGGGACAAAATCTAAGTAATAATAGAAAATTATTAAAGAAACAATAATAAAAGCACAGGTCTTGCAAGGTAGATTTCAGTAGTCACTCGAGTCTAGAGAGATCTTGTATTCTCTCCTAAAATCTAAATTGTACCGATATGTTTGTTAAAGCATTCTTTTCCGTAATATTCATAAGAGGAACGATATATTGTAGGTACACTTTCGATTATACCCTTTATTTGATCAACAAGATAAAAGCTGTAAAGCAAACAAGTTTCTGAAGGTTATTTACCCCAGGTGTAAAATGAATTGTTTCATGTTAATCATTTTCAACTGCAACTGTTTGTACTTTTTATCCAGTTCTCCCATTCTTCCAAGTGAGTGAAATAAAATGTAGTAAGAAAAAATAATAATAAACATACCGCCCCTTATCATTATTATTATTATTGTCGTTGTTGTAGTTGTTATTGCTGTTGTTGTTACAAGGCAAGCTGCAACTCTAGTTGGAAAAGCCGGAAGCTATAAAGGAGAATGTTTTATGGAAATTTAGAATATGAAAACATGGTCAGAATCCAACTACCTTTAATTTCTCATCAACATAAAATCACCACATGTAAGATTCAATATAAATAACATAAACAATTTTTCCATTAATCGAACCAAGAAAAAATATTTGCTCTGAGAAATAGAAGAAAAAAAAATAGTTAATCTGATCATGAGCGTATTGTAGAGTCCGATGATCGCGAATGTAATTTACCTAATAATGAACATATAAGAATAAATGGAACACTTTTTACAGAGAGAACCATTTCTTTTCCGTGGCGGTAAATTAAAAGCAGCGATTTTGACAATAATAGCTGTAATCAAGATTAGATTGGAATAATACTGTTCCCTGGCTAAGTATGGTGCTTTGACGAATTCAGTTTCCAGTGCATGCATCGTGCAAGCAGTCTTGCCTACGATTTTACTCCAAAATACTACTAAATTTTTTCAGTTACACATATTTATAGATAGTTCCATATAAAATATAATATATAAATATAAACATTATATATATACATATATATATATATATATATATATATATATATATATATATATATATATATATATATATATATAATACATACAGTATATATACATTATATATATATAAATATATATAAATATATACATTCATATATACTATATATATGTATATATATATATATATATATATATATATATATATATATATATATATATATATATATACACACATATATATGTATATATATATATATATATATATATATATATATATATATATATATATATATATATACATATATATATATATATATATATTATATATACACATATATATGTATATATATATATATATATATATATATATATATATATATATATATATATATATATATATATATATATATATATATATATGTAAGTATTGTGTAGCCAAAAGGTGTTGTAGTCTTCCCGTTCTCAGCAAGATTTTGGAGATGAGGTTAATAACCCCCTCTCTATCCAACCATGGTGTCGGCCAACAGCCGTCTAGCTACCAGGTACACGGTTCAATCTAAGGGTCAAACGAGGTACAATGATGAATTTTTAAAAGTGTGTAACCATCAACCTCTCATAGTCAGATGTTGACCACTCGAATTGGTCTTACGAAGGTGCTATTAATCAACAATGCGACATACAATATCATATTTGATAGGTATTATTACATAGTAGTTTACGCAATCCATAAAAAATTACAGCTAAATATTTACATAGATATGTACACACATCCTCCTCCATCCTTATCTAATGCACGAGATAGCTGAGCGTGATCGGAATAATATATATATATATATATATATATATATATATATATATATATATATATATATATATCTATATATATCTATATACTGTATATATATATATATATATATATATATATATATATATATATATATATATATACATATATTTATATAGTCAGCTCTTTATTATATAGGAAAGATAAAAATATTGTAGCCTAGATCATTCTAAGTTAGTTCAAGATGTTCAAATTAAGCACTTCAGATGTTTTTCGGAAAATGACTGAAATCCGTTTTAATTTTTGGTCCTTATGACATTTATTATTATCACTTATAGATGCTTTACGACCGGGGGTGACCAACCTTGGCCTCCATTTTCATACTTCCTAATGTCATAGTCAGCATACTGTCTTTCTACAGGTCCTCAAGGGGATTTTCTTAGATAAATTTTACGATTTTCTTTTAATTTTTTGTAGTTTTCATAATAATTGCTGGCATAGACAGTAGTATTAAACATGTTATCCTTATCAATCTCACTTTAGTGAATTGTATTTAAAATGACTTAAAAAACAAAATT
>NC_090732.1:17732143-17739664 GCF_036898095.1 Palaemon carinicauda
AGTTGTTCGAAATTAGAATCAGTTAATAGCTGCAGACTAGTAAAGTTTCGAAATTAGAATAATTAATTAGTTGCAGGCTAGTTGTTTCGAAATTAGAATCAGTTAATAGCTGCAGACTAGTTAAGTTTGAAATTTAGAATCAGTTAATAGCTGCAAGCTAGTTAAGTTTCGAAATTAGAATTAGTTAATACCTGCAGGCTAGTTAAGTTTCGAAATAAAATCAGTTAATAGTTGCAGACTAGTTAAGTTTCGAAATTAAAATCGGTTAATAGCTGCAGACTAGTTAAGTTTCGAAATAGAATCAGTTAATAGCTGCAGGCTAGTTAGTTTGAAAATTAGAATCAGTTAATAACTGCAAGCTAGTTAAGTTTCGAAATTAGAATTAGTTAATAGCTGCCGACTAGTTAAGTTTCAAAATTTTAGATTCAGATAATACTTGCAGGCTAGTTAAGTTTCGAAATTAAAATCAGTTAATAGTTGTAAACGATATAAGTTTCGAAATTAGAATCAGTTAATAGTTGCAGACTATATAAGTTTTGAAATTAGAAGCAGTTAATAGCTGCAGACTAGTTAAGTTTCGAAATTAGAATTAGTTAATAGCTGCGGGACTATCTAAGTTTCAAAATTAAAATAAGTTAATAGCTGCAGACTAGTTAAGCTTCGAAATTAGAATTAGATTAAAAGCTGCAGGCTAGTTAAGTTTGAAAATTAGAATAAGTTAATAGATGCAGACTATTTAAATTTGAAAATTAGAATCAGTTAATAGCTGCAGACTAGTTAGTATCGAAATTAGAATCAGTTAATAGCTGCAGACTGGTTAAGATTAGAAATTATAATCATTTAATAGCTGCAGGCTGCTTAAAGTTTCGAAAATAGAATAAGTTCATAACTTCAGGCTAGTTAAGTTTCGAAATAAGGGTCAGTTAATAGCTGCAGGGTAGTTAAGTTCGAAATTAGAATCGGTTAATAGCTGCAGGCTAGTTAAGTTTCGAAATCAGAATCAGTTAATAGCAGCAGACTACTTAAGTTTAGAAATTAGAATCATTTAATAGCTGCATGCTGGTTAAGTTTCAAAATTAGAATAAGTTAATAACTGCAAACTAGTTAAGTTTCAAAATTAGGGTCAGTTAATAGCTGCAGGTTAGTTAAGTTTCGAAATTAAGATCAGTTAGTAGCTGCAGGCTAGCTAAGTTTCGAAATTACAATCAGTTAATAGCTGAAGACTAGTTAAGTTTCGAAATTAGAATCAGTTAATAGTCTCTAATTAATTACTCGATATCAATATTAGAGGAAATCCTAACATTTGATGTTAAATTAATGTTAAAATATCAATGCTGAAAGGAAAATCTAAAGTATACTAGGAAACACCATTGAGATGTGTGTGAATACACCAAGCCATATATACATATAAACACCTATACCCACTCACTGACATTATATATATATATATATATATATATATATATATATATATATATATATATATAGTATATATATATATATGTGTGTGTGTGTGTGTGTGTGCGTGTGAGTGTGTGTATATATATATATATATATATATTATAATATATATATATATATATATATATATAATATATATATATATAAATAAAGTATATGAGAGAGAGAGAGAGAGAGAGAGAGAGAGAGAGAGAGAGAGAGAGAGAGAGAGAGAGGAGAGAGAGAGAGAGAGAGAGAGAGAATCTCCTTCAAGTTTGAATAAATTTTGAACAGCCACAGCGAATTCATTACAAGGCTTTCTACGCAACTGTATTTTGTGCAAGTAAGTTGAGTATCATTATACCTAGTAAAATACATATAATCTAATCAATAAGGACTACTAGCTCCAATACAACTAACTCAATCTGAATCAGTGGCTCCCAAAGTGGGAGGAACCGGGCTCCTGGGGGTGATGAGACAAAAAGTTGTGATTGAGGGCGACAGGTGTAAGAGCATTTAAGCATTAAATAACTTACTCTATTCCATTTTATTTACAAAATCTTACTGACAAACCATATGTCTTAAATACGAAGGGAAAGAAACTTATATACAATTTATAGATAATAAATTTAACAGAGTTATAAACGAATGCATAATTCTGTTACGTAGTTTAAAATGGAACAAGGGGTGTGTGCAAGGACTCAACTTGGAAGCAGGGTGGCCGCCAGCCTAAATAAGTTTGGGAACCATCCACTCCTAAATGGACTAAACACTAAAATTATGATAGGATGGCGCAGATATTTCAATTCAGCATTAATGAAATAATACCTGAATTCGTCAATTTATGTTCATCTCAGGAGCATGGTACTCGTTTAAACCTCTCATGGTTTGGTTTAAAATCCTGTCAAAAAATGAAGAGTTTTACTATCTTTTTTGATTTTCCACTCCGGCATAGACTTCTGTAATAAACGCATCCAAAAGACTTTGAAAAGTTTGATTATAACAACAAGATGAGCTTGCACATACACATATACATACATACATACATACATACATGCATGCATATATACACGTGTGAGTGTAATAATCCAAATACCATAATACAGTAATGTAAACTTTATTTTTTTTTTTTCAAATCACCCACGTGTAACTTTTTAGGTCATTAAATTTGATTACTACTGTTGTAGATTACCCATGTAAATATTCTCGAAGGAATAAAGTTTCTAGACGAATAACGGTTTCGAATAAATAACAAATAAAGAAATCATAATATTCATAGACTTCGTTTGTTTAAACAAATAATTAGGAAAATGTGTATCAGATGTAAGAAGCTTAACATAAGTAATAGAGGATATGATAAAAGAAATGAATATGAAATATTGAAATTATGATAAGAGCGATAAATACGACTTGCAATAAATAAAATTCTAACATAAAAATGAATACCAGCTTTAGAAAAGCAATATATATAGAATAATGAAATTATGATAAAGGCGATAACTACCACTTGCAATAAAAAAAATTCTAACATCGAAATGAATACCAGTTGTTTTATATCACCTGGAATTTTTTATTAGCGTGACACTGACTTCATTAAATCGCTTTTCTCATTTTAAAGAAAACGAAGGAATATCTTAAATTTTCTCCATTGAATCTAACCTTTCACATCAAAGTGAAATACTTAAAGGTTTAACTAATATTTCATACAGAACCAGTCTACCCATTATTCCATCAAAGAAATTGACTATACTCTTCATAAAAATTACCTGACATGTCACACTAAGTAAAAATAGCCGAGCCTTACTAGCGAGACTTCTTATCCATGCGATGTAATTTTCTTAATCTACAATATCTTTCAGAGCTAAATCAAGAACTTTGTTTTGATGGCAGGTTTTTCCCGGTAAGCGTAAATTAGATTTACACTACACACAGCCATAATAAAAAAGTAAAGCAAATTGCGTCATTTGCGTAAGCAATGATCTCTAATCAATCTCGGCGGCATGAAATTAAATATAAGAATTACGGGAGGGTCATTGTTTACGTTACATTTTAAACAATCTTAGGAAGTTAATACGAAGAACTTGATTCTACGTCAAACACAATTACTAAAGCAAGCAAACACAAAACACCGAGAAGAAACGCTTGCGGAAAAAAGGGTAATATATAATCTGGAGACTTTCAAAATACAAAATTTATTAAGATGGGACATGAATCCAGGGCAAAATAGATTTACATCTCATCATTAATTTATACTTACACAGGTCCCGGCATACTTTCATGTTTCGTTGATTACAAATATACATTATAATTATGCTGTTACGAACTTTCCGTAAAGGGGACGACCAAACTTGAGCAGAACACAAACAAATCGTGGTCGACTATTTTCAGATACTGGCACGTGACGGCCCAGAAATCAAAGCAGATTACTTCAGGTGGTTCTTGGTAAAAGTGGCATGTTTAAACTAATGGCCATGTGCATACTTATAAAGATATACACATGATCCTCACAACACACACACCACACCACACATATATATATATATATATATATTATATATATATGTATATATATATATATATATATAATATATATATATATATATATATATATGTATATATATATATATATATATATATATATATATATATATATATATATATATATATATACATATATAGACGTACACATATACATCTCTCTCTCTCTCTCTCTCTCTCTCTCTCTCTCTCTCTCTCTCTCTCTCTCTCTCTCTCTCTATATATATATATATATATATATATATATATATATATACACACACACATATATATATACACACACACTGTATAGTATTTACGTTTAAAATGCGCAAAAAGTCGTCGTTATATGTTTAAAACGGTGAAATTAATAGAAACATGATTTCTTGGATATTACTTGATCTTAGTGCTGCTTTTGATACAGTTGTGCATAAACTGCTACTAAAGGATCTACGGTCCATCGGTATTGAAGATCAAGATTTTGAATGCCTAAAAGACTACTTAGTTGACAGTAATTACTGTGTGCAAATTGGAAACTCTTATTCATGATATGAAACTTTAAACAGAGGGTACCTCAGGGCAGTGTACTGGGCCCAGTCTTATTCTGTATCTATACTATTGGTCTGTCGAAAATACTAAAGGCATGGAGTGAAGTTCAAGCTATTTGCAGATGATACACAATTTTACGAATTTGTGGTGCTTGGAAAGAAAAACAGCGTAAGAAACTTGGGTGATATTCAAATAAACATAAATGACAACTCTGCCCCGATATCTTGTAAAGTTCGTCATTTGAGAGTATCTCATGACTGTAACTTATCTTTGAATGTCCAAACAAACAATATATTAAAAAATGCTGGTTATCATCTTGGAAACATTGCTTTTATAAATTAAGTACCTGGGTGTACATTCTGTAAAAAAAAAAGACTGAGAAAATTGTGTTATTACCAGGAATGACTACTATAACTCCATCTACTACAATTTACCAATTAAGAAATTACAAAACATAATAAACAGAGGAACAAGACTGATAAAAAGTGTCCCACCCCGAGAAATGATAACTCCTATACTAATCTACCACTGGCTGCCTATTAAAACAAGAATTGAATTTAAAATAATAACCCATCAGGTTATCAGACCCGGACGTCCAAAATAATGTAAGAGAATTACTACACATAGTGCGGCCAACAAATTATGTTGACACGAGAATAGTTACAGATGGTTTCAAATTATTGGAACATAGATATGTCTACTGTAGGCTCTAGACTCTAGAGCCTTTAAAAATGCGGCCCTGACTCTATACAATAAGCTCCCACTACACATCCAAAAGACAAAAGATATTTTAAGGCTTTCAAAAGGAAACTGAAGACTTTCTTGTTCTCTAAAGTGCTTCGGTAGTGTGGACTTGACAATAAACGAGCAATATAAAGTGTGAAATGTTGAATGCTTTCAAACGAACATGATAAGATGACTGTGGAGGTCCTGTAGAGAGTAAGGTAAGTAAGTACTTGAACAATATATTTTGTTTGTACATGAGTAGGGCAATTCCAGGCAAAAAATTCTTATCTATCATAATTTATATGATATATTTCATAATTATATAAACATCTATAAAAACACACATTATAATGATTAGTAGTAGATTGGTCAATGCACCAGCCACCTAATGAGATACTACCGCTAGATATGTTATTGGCTTCTTTAACTCGCCCGATAGCCCTACATTGGAACCATCTCTGGTCCCTTTCCACTGTCTTGGGTTAGAGTTCTCTTGCTTGAGGGTACACTCATGCACACTATTCTATCTGTTTCCTTATTTTCTTTGCTCACTGGGGTATTTTCCCTGTTGGACCCATAGGGCTTATAGCCTCCCCGCTTTTCTAACTAAGTTTGAGGTTTAGCTAGTAATAATATCAAAAAATATACATACAACCATACATATATATAAACTCCAACTCTAACTTATCGGCATACGCAACTTTGCAAGAAGAATTCAAGAGCATATTAATATGGTTTGTAATGCCGTAGCTTTCCAGGTAAAAAATTTCCATTTTTTTATTTAAAAACATCTTGCGAATCCAAAATTGTGAAAATATATTAAAAAATATTTCCTGGAGAAAACACTTTTGTTACTTGCACTCAAACCTGTGCTTTATTTGTTAAATGTAATTCGATAGAGATAACTGATAAAGCTGCATTTATTTAATTTTCTCTATGTTAATTACCATTCTATTCAAAATATACAAAATTATTCATCAGGAAATTTTACTAGAAATTTGACGTGAGGTGATATAATTTATCATCTAATAATTCAAATGGCCTTACGTCTATAAACAAAATAAATAACTACAACGCAATTGCAAATTTATATAATTACAAGAAAATATAATTGTGATTACATTTCTACTTATTATTGCATTACAGAAAAAAATATAAAGTCTAACATAAAGTCAAAATGATATGCCAGAAGCCATATACTGTAATTCTAAAAATCTATTATCGCAATTAACAGCGATTGCACTTCAAAGCTAAAGATAAAATATAAAGCCTAACATCAAGTCAAAATGATGTGCCAGAAACCATATACTGTAATTCTAAAATTCATGATCGCAATTAACAACAATTGATCTTCAAAGTTACAGATATAATATAAAGTCTAACATCAAGCCCAAAGGAAAATGCCAAAAACCTTATAGTGTAACTCTAAAAATTCATGATCCGCAATTAAACAACAATTGGACTTCAAAGTTACAGATGAAATATGAAGTCTAATATCAAACCAAAAACGAAATGCCAGAAACCATATACTATAATTCTAAAACTACGAAGTCCATCGGTGTCTGTACTGTGGAGCGAGCACTATCTGGAAGGCTTATCATGCCAGAAGAGTTATTTGGTGTCCGCAGTCCGTGTCCACCCTTTATTGCAATGCTTAGGATTATTATCATTATTTAGACTGCACCTACTTTTTTCATCTCTTCCATGACGAGAAAGTGATGGTTATCCCGTCAAAACCCATTGCTAAGCAGTCATTAGAGAATTGCTAAGAGCGGAAGCCTTATTTTATTTCTTTTAGTTTTTATTTCATACTTTTTTTTTTACATATATATAATTATTGATCTGGCCGAAACCTCCCTTTTCTTATAAAAACGTCCTCCACAGTTCTCCACCTATAACTTATCTTAATGGAATTAAATTGGACAATTCAGGATTTCCCAGCACATTTATTACCGGAGTTGATATGACTATCAGGGAATATTTCCGAATATATGTTATAACAATTATGTATGTAATTTTCATTAACTTCGTGCATTTCCATGTTGCCATTATCATGAATCATTACTCTTGTTACTCTGTCTTTCGATTAAAGCATAATTAACATTTGGGGAAAAAATTAAACCCGAACAGGTAGGTATCTTGAAATTCCAGCATCACCCATAATGATAATTTCATCTTGAGTTCATTACTAGCAAAAATTAACTTAGTATCTCCGCTCAGCTTGCGTTTGATAATTATATATACAATATTGATAGAATTAATTGATTTCTGTTTGTTTAATACATTAGA
>NC_090732.1:17740164-17765164 GCF_036898095.1 Palaemon carinicauda
TTTTCAGTATATAAATAGTAATAGTAATTTACTTTAAATTACTCATTTCTATATAAAAGCTTACGTATATATATATATATATATATACATATATATATATACATATATATACATATATATATATATATATATACGTATATATATATACACATAAGTAGATATATACATACATGTATGTATATACAGATATACATATACTTACGCACACTATATATATATATATATATATATGTTGTGTAGGGGAGAGTTATGGCTTCTTCAAACCAGTAAAACCATATGGAATAAAGCTTAAAGTTTGATTAGAAATTTTTTATGCTACATTATTATTATTATTATTATTATTATTATTATTATTATTATTATTATTATTATTATTATTAGACACGTCAATGACCTTAGATGCCAGGATGCCTGAAAACTTTAAATCAATCAATTATTATTAGACAAGCTACAGCCTTCATTGGAAAACCAGGAGGCTTCAACAAGGAAAAATAGCCAAATGAGGAAAGGGAATAAACTACAAGAAAAGTAATGAACGAACAATATAAAATATCTTAAGAACAGTCTGTTCAATAAAATAAAAACATTCGCTGCTAGATTGATATATATATATATATATATATACATATATATATACATATATATATATATATATAAATATATATATACACGCGCGCAGACACACATATATATACACTATATATATATATATATATATATATGTATATATATACATATATGAATATATATATATATATATATATATGTATATATACATATATATACATATATATACACACACACACACACATATATATATATATATATATAAAACGTCAAATAGACATTTGCTTTAAAGGATGAAAATGGGATATAACAACAAAAGAGATGGTGTGACAATATTGCAGAGAATTTCTATGCAATGGCTCTACAATAGAGATATAGGAAATAACTTTGTCATCAGAAATAATGAAACACTTTACCCAGTAGCAAAAGTAACAGTAGGCAAAGTAAAGAAAATTCTAAAAAAGCACGATACGAAGCAAGCAGCAGTTGAAAATGGGTTAACAATTGATTTATTAATAGATTGAGACGATTTCATAATATCAAAATTAGCTGAACTCTACATAAAATGATTGCAAGAATGCTCTAAACTTTATCATTACATCAATTCACAATAAGGGAGACACAAACAATATGAAAAGTTACCATCAAATATGATTCCTCCCAGTAATATACAAAATATATAAAAATGTAAGAATTAATATAAATTAATATTAAAAGTGGAGTACATTCACAGCTTAAGATATGCAGATGATACAAGTTCTATTTAGTGAATCATGGAATGAATTGTAAAAGACTGATAGGGGATTTGAAAAGAGAAAGCAGAAATGTAGGACTAAAAAAGAATATGAGTAAAACTAAGATAATATTGAATGAAAATGCAGATGCAACAATAAAAGGTTATGAGATTGTTAATTAATATACGTACTCAGGGAGTGCTTCCCGTTTCTCTATAAAAGAAAAGTATTTAATCAGATGGTCCTTTCAGTATTAACTTAGGCATCAGACACTTGGAGCCTTACTAAAGCTTTAGAACATACGCTAGTTACAACTCAAAGAGCCATGGGAATAAAATTAAGGGACAGAAACAGAGGAACATGGATACGAGAGCAAACTAAAGTAGTGGATTAACAAGAAATGGAAATAAACGCGTACAGTTCATATAATGGAATGACAGATAATAGATAGGGAAAAATATAACAGAATGGGTCCACAAAGATTGCAAAAAGGCAGGGGGAGGGAAGAGACCAAGTTGGATTGACGAGCTAAGAACATTTGTTAGAAAAGACTGGCATTGAAAGACCATAAACACAAGGGAGTGGAAGGACACTGCCGAGCCCCCTGGTCCTACAGTGGAATAGCAACGCCTGATGATGATATATGTAAGTATTATTCACCTTCTCACATCGTTGACATTATAAGGGTGTTCTCAATAGGTATTTAGTAATGAGGTTGCTAACTCCACACGCGCCCCCCCCCCCCCGCCCCTTTTTTTTTAACCTAGCTGCAGTTAATGGGCAGGTTGAGATTGATACATGTACCTTACAAACGAAAGCTAGCTCAGTGCTCTAAACCTAAATCATTGATTTCTTTAACTAGGTACGCTTTTAACTTAATCTATTCAGTGTAATCTATTCACTGAAGTACTGTTAACTCCCCTCTCTCTCTCTCTCTCTCTCTCTCTCTCTCTCTCTCTCTCTCTCTCTCTCTACACGATTGAAAATGTAAAACTATTTTCATTGCAATTGACTAGTTTTATATCTGCATTACATTATATAACCCTCAGTGAAAACACCATCAAAACTCACTTAAAATTAAACATTTTAGTATACTTGTTCTTGTTGGTATATAAACTGATAATACAAAACTCGTACATTCGTTTACATAAAACATGTAAACATTAAACAAATTCTATGTATTAACTCATTTGAGAATTCATATCCCTTTAGTGTACAAGCGGAAATATCCACTTGGCAATAACGCACTTACGGTAGCCCTAACTGCGTCACTTCCGTCCAAATTTGAACAATAACAACACCAATCCAGTCATTCCGTGGGTGGCTCGCTGGCGGGCTCTAACACACGAAATCACGTGACTCCGACTGATGACAATTGAGAAAAATATCGGGCGGGGTTTGATTACTATCGGACTGCATATTCTCGTTGCTCCGCGTGACTGATTGGGTATGCAAGATGCGTTGCAGGGGCTGCAGGCTAGTTAAGTTTCTAAATTAGAATCAGTTAATAGCTGCAGACTAGTAAAGTTTCGAAATTAGAATCAGTTAATAGCTGCAGACTAGTTAAGTTTCGAAATTAGAATAATTAATTAGTTGCAGGCTAGTTGTTTCGAAATTAGAATCAGTTAATAGCTGCAGACTAGTTAAGTTTCGAAATTAGAATAATTAATTAGTTGCAGGCTAGTTGTTTCGAAATTGGAATCAGTTAATATCTGCAGACTAGTTAAGTTTCGAAATTAGAATAATTAATTTGTTGCAGGCTAGTTGTTTCGAAATTAGAATCAGTTAATAGCTGCAGACTAGTTAAGTTTCGAAATTAGAATAATTAATTTGTTGCAGGCTAGTTGTTTCGAAATTAGAATCAGTTAATAGCTGCAGACTAGTTAAGTTTCGAAATTAGAATAATTAATTTGTTGCAGGCTAGTTGTTTCGAAATTAGAATCAGTTAATAGCTGCAGACTAGTTAAGTTTCGAAATTAGAATAATTAATTTGTTGCAGGCTAGTTGTTTCGAAATTAGAATCAGTTAATAGCTGCAGACTAGTTAAGTTTCGAAATTAGAATAATTAATTTGTTGCAGGCTAGTTGTTTCGAAATTAGAATCAGTTAATAGCTGCAGACTAGTAAAGTTTCGAAATTAGAATAATTAATTAGTTGCAGGCTAGTTGTTTCGAAATTAGAATCAGTTAATAGCTGCAGACTAGTTAAGTTTGAAAATTAGAATCAGTTAATAGCTGCAAGCTAGTTAAGTTTCGAAATTAGAATTAGTTAATACCTGCAGGCTAGTTAAGTTTCGAAATTAAAATCAGTTAATAGTTGCAGACTAGTTAAGTTTCGAAATTAAAATCGGTTAATAGCTGCAGACTAGTTAAGTTTCGAAATTAGAATCAGTTAATAGCTGCAGGCTAGTTAAGTTTGAAAATTAGAATCAGTTAATAACTGCAAGCTAGTTAAGTTTCGAAATTAGAATTAGTTAATAGCTGCCGACTAGTTAAGTTTCAAAATTAGATTCAGATAATACTTGCAGGCTAGTTAAGTTTCGAAATTAAAATCAGTTAATAGTTGTAAACGATATAAGTTTCGAAATTAGAATCAGTTAATAGTTGCAGACTATATAAGTTTTGAAATTAGAAGCAGTTAATAGCTGCAGACTAGTTAAGTTTCGAAATTAGAATTAGTTAATAGCTGCGGACTATCTAAGTTTCAAAATTAAAATAAGTTAATAGCTGCAGACTAGTTAAGCTTCGAAATTAGAATTAGATAAAAGCTGCAGGCTAGTTAAGTTTGAAAATTAGAATAAGTTAATAGATGCAGACTATTTAAATTTGAAAATTAGAATCAGTTAATAGCTGCAGACTAGTTAAGTATCGAAATTAGAATCAGTTAATAGCTGCAGACTGGTTAAGATTAGAAATTATAATCATTTAATAGCTGCAGGCTGCTTAAGTTTCGAAAATAGAATAAGTTCATAACTTCAGGCTAGTTAAGTTTCGAAATAAGGGTCAGTTAATAGCTGCAGGGTAGTTAAGTTTCGAAATTAGAATCGGTTAATAGCTGCAGGCTAGTTAAGTTTCGAAATCAGAATCAGTTAATAGCAGCAGACTACTTAAGTTTAGAAATTAGAATCATTTAATAGCTGCATGCTGGTTAAGTTTCAAAATTAGAATAAGTTAATAACTGCAAACTAGTTAAGTTTCAAAATTAGGGTCAGTTAATAGCTGCAGGTTAGTTAAGTTTCGAAATTAAGATCAGTTAGTAGCTGCAGGCTAGCTAAGTTTCGAAATTACAATCAGTTAATAGCTGAAGACTAGTTAAGTTTCGAAATTAGAATCAGTTAATAGTCTCTAATTAATTACTCGATATCAATATTAGAGGAAATCCTAACATTTGATGTTAAATTAATGTTAAAAATATCAATGCTGAAAGGAAAATCTAAAGTATACTAGGAAACACCATTGAGATGTGTGTGAATACACCAAGCCATATATACATATAAACACCTATACCCACTCACTGACATTATATATATATATATATATATATATGTGTGTGTGTGTGTGTGCGTGTGTGTGTATATATATATATATATATATATATAAATAAAGTATATGAGAGAGAGAGAGAGAGAGAGAGAGAGAGAGAGAGAGAGAGAATCTCCTTCAAGTTTGAATAAATTTTGAACAGCCACAGCGAATTCATTACAAGGCTTTCTACGCAACTGTATTTTGTGCAAGTAAGTTGAGTATCATTATACCTAGTAAAATTACATATAAATCTAATCAATAAGGACTACTAGCTCCAATACAACTAACTCAATCTGAATCAGTGGCTCCCAAAGTGGGAGGAACCGGGCTCCTGGGGGTGATGAGACAAAAAGTTGTGATTGAGGGCGACAGGTGTAAGAGCATTTAAGCAATAAATAACTTACTCTATTCCATTTTATTTACAAAATCTTACTGACAAACCATATGTCTTAAATACGAAGGGAAAGAAACTTATATACAATTTATAGATAATAAATTTAACAGAGTTATAAACGAATGCATAATTCTGTTACGTAGTTTAAAATGGAACAAGGGGTGTGTGCAAGGACTCAACTTGGAAGCAGGGTGGCCGCCAGCCTAAATAAGTTTGGGAACCATCCACTCCTAAATGGACTAAACACTAAAATTATGATAGGATGGCGCAGATATTTCAATTCAGCATTAATGAAATAATACCTGAATTCGTCAATTTATGTTCATCTCAGGAGCATGGTACTCGTTTAAACCTCTCATGGTTTGGTTTAAATCCTGTCAAAAAATGAAGAGTTTTACTATCTTTTTTGATTTTCCACTCCGGCATAGACTTCTGTAATAAACGCATCCAAAAGACTTTGAAAAGTTTGATTATAACAACAAGATGAGCTTGCACATACACATATACATACATACATACATACATACATGCATGCATATATACACGTGTGAGTGTAATAATCCAAATACCATAATACAGTAATGTAAACTTTATTTTTTTTTTTCAAATCACCCACGGTGTAACTTTTTAGGTCATTAAATTTGATTACTACTGTTGTAGATTACCCATGTAAATATTCTCGAAGGAATAAAGTTTCTAGACGAATAACGGTTTCGAATAAATAACAAATAAAGAAATCATAATATTCATAGACTTCGTTTGTTTAAACAAATAATTAGGAAAATGTGTATCAGATGTAAGAAGCTTAACATAAGTAATAGAGGATATGATAAAAGAAATGAATATGAAATATTGAAATTATGATAAGAGCGATAAATACGACTTGCAATAAATAAAATTCTAACATAAAAATGAATACCAGCTTTAGAAAAGCAATATATATATAATAATGAAATTATGATAAAGGCGATAACTACCACTTGCAATAAAAAAAATTCTAACATCGAAATGAATACCAGTTGTTTTATATCACCTGGAATTTTTTATTAGCGTGACACTGACTTCATTAAATCGCTTTTCTCATTTTAAAGAAAACGAAGGAATATCTTAAATTTTCTCCATTGAATCTAACCTTTCACATCAAAGTGAAATACTTAAAGGTTTAACTAATATTTCATACAGAACCAGTCTACCCATTATTCCATCAAAGAAATTGACTATACTCTTCATAAAAATTACCTGACATGTCACACTAAGTAAAAATAGCCGAGCCTTACTAGCGAGACTTCTTATCCATGCGATGTAATTTTCTTAATCTACAATATCTTTCAGAGCTAAATCAAGAACTTTGTTTTGATGGCAGGTTTTTCCCGGTAAGCGTAAATTAGATTTACACTACACACAGCCATAATAAAAAAGTAAAGCAAATTGCGTCATTTGCGTAAGCAATGATCTCTAATCAATCTCGGCGGCATGAAATTAAATATAAGAATTACGGGAGGGTCATTGTTTACGTTACATTTTAAACAATCTTAGGAAGTTAATACGAAGAACTTGATTCTACGTCAAACACAATTACTAAAGCAAGCAAACACAAAACACCGAGAAGAAACGCTTGCGGAAAAAAGGGTAATATATAATCTGGAGACTTTCAAAATACAAAATTTATTAAGATGGGACATGAATCCAGGGCAAAATAGATTTACATCTCATCATTAATTTATACTTACACAGGTCCCGGCATACTTTCATGTTTCGTTGATTACAAATATACATTATAATTATGCTGTTACGAACTTTCCGTAAAGGGGACGACCAAACTTGAGCAGAACACAAACAAATCGTGGTCGACTATTTTCAGATACTGGCACGTGACGGCCCAGAAATCAAAGCAGATTACTTCAGGTGGTTCTTGGTAAAAGTGGCATGTTTAACTAATGGCCATGTGCATACTTATAAAGATATACACATATCCTCACAACACACACACACACACACACATATATATATATATATATATGTATATATATATATATATATATATATGTATATATATATATATATATATACATATATAGACGTACACATATACATCTCTCTCTCTCTCTCTCTCTCTCTCTCTCTCTCTCTCTCTATATATATATATATATATATATACACACACACATATATATATATACACACACACTGTATAGTATTTACGTTTAAAATGCGCAAAAAGTCGTCGTTATATGTTTAACGGTGAAATTAATAGAAACATGATTTCTTGGATATTACTTGATCTTAGTGCTGCTTTTGATACAGTTGTGCATAAACTGCTACTAAAGGATCTACGGTCCATCGGTATTGAAGATCAAGATTTTGAATGCCTAAAAGACTACTTAGTTGACAGTAATTACTGTGTGCAAATTGGAAACTCTTATTCATGATATGAAACTTTAAACAGAGGGTACCTCAGGGCAGTGTACTGGGCCCAGTCTTATTCTGTATCTATACTATTGGTCTGTCGAAAATACTAAAGGCATGGAGTGAAGTTCAAGCTATTTGCAGATGATACACAATTTTACGAATTTGTGGTGCTTGGAAAGAAAAACAGCGTAAGAAACTTGGGTGATATTCAAATAAACATAAATGACAACTCTGCCCCGATATCTTGTAAAGTTCGTCATTTGAGAGTATCTCATGACTGTAACTTATCTTTGAATGTCCAAACAAACAATATATTAAAAAATGCTGGTTATCATCTTGGAAACATTGCTTTTATAAATTAAGTACCTGGGTGTACATTCTGTAAAAAAAAAAGACTGAGAAATTGTGTTATTACCAGGAATGACTACTATAACTCCATCTACTACAATTTACCAATTAAGAAATTACAAAACATAATAAACAGAGGAACAAGACTGATAAAAAGTGTCCCACCCCGAGAAATGATAACTCCTATACTAATCTACACTGGCTGCCTATTAAAACAAGAATTGAATTTAAAATAATAACCCATCAGGTTATCAGACCCGGACGTCCAAAATATGTAAGAGAATTACTACACATAGTGCGGCCAACAAATTATGTTGACACGAGAATAGTTACAGATGGTTTCAAATTATTGGAACATAGATATGTCTACTGTAGGCTCTAGACTCTAGAGCCTTTAAAAATGCGGCCCTGACTCTATACAATAAGCTCCCACTACACATCCAAAAGACAAAAGATATTTTAAGGCTTTCAAAAGGAAACTGAAGACTTTCTTGTTCTCTAAAGTGCTTCGGTAGTGTGGACTTGACAATAAACGAGCAATATAAAGTGTGAAATGTTGAATGCTTTCAAACGAACATGATAAGATGACTGTGGAGGTCCTGTAGAGAGTAAGGTAAGTAAGTACTTGAACAATATTATTTTGTTTGTACATGAGTAGGGCAATTCCAGGCAAAAAATTCTTATCTATCATAATTTATATGATATATTTCATAATTATATAAACATCTATAAAAACACACATTATAATGATTAGTAGTAGATTGGTCAATGCACCAGCCACCTAATGAGATACTACCGCTAGATATGTTATTGGCTTCTTTAACTCGCCCGATAGCCCTACATTGGAACCATCTCTGGTCCCTTTCCACTGTCTTGGGTTAGAGTTCTCTTGCTTGAGGGTACACTCATGCACACTATTCTATCTGTTTCCTTATTTTCTTTGCTCACTGGGGTATTTTCCCTGTTGGACCCATAGGGCTTATAGCTCCCCGCTTTTCTAACTAAGTTTGAGGTTTAGCTAGTAATAATATCAAAAAATATACATACAACCATACATATATATAAACTCCAACTCTAACTTATCGGCATACGCAACTTTGCAAGAAGAATTCAAGAGCATATTAATATGGTTTGTAATGCCGTAGCTTTCCAGGTAAAAATTTCCATTTTTTTATTTAAAACATCTTGCGAATCCAAAATTGTGAAAATATATTAAAAAATATTTCCTGGAGAAAACACTTTTGTTACTTGCACTCAAACCTGTGCTTTATTTGTTAAATGTAATTCGATAGAGATAACTGATAAAGCTGCATTTATTTAATTTTCTCTATGTTAATTACCATTCTATTCAAAATATACAAAATTATTCATCAGGAAATTTTACTAGAAATTTGACGTGAGGTGATATAATTTATCATCTAATAATTCAAATGGCCTTACGTCTATAAACAAAATAAATAACTACAACGCAATTGCAAATTTATATAATTACAAGAAAATATAATTGTGATTACATTTCTACTTATTATTGCATTACAGAAAAAAATATAAAGTCTAACATAAAGTCAAAATGATATGCCAGAAGCCATATACTGTAATTCTAAAATCTATTATCGCAATTAACAGCGATTGCACTTCAAAGCTAAAGATAAAATATAAAGCCTAACATCAAGTCAAAATGATGTGCCAGAAACCATATACTGTAATTCTAAAATTCATGATCGCAATTAACAACAATTGATCTTCAAAGTTACAGATATAATATAAAGTCTAACATCAAGCCCAAAGGAAATGCCAAAAACCTTATAGTGTAACTCTAAAAATTCATGATCGCAATTAACAACAATTGGACTTCAAAGTTACAGATGAAATATGAAGTCTAATATCAAACCAAAACGAAATGCCAGAAACCATATACTATAATTCTAAAACTACGAAGTCCATCGGTGTCTGTACTGTGGAGCGAGCACTATCTGGAAGGCTTATCATGCCAGAAGAGTTATTTGGTGTCCGCAGTCCGTGTCCACCCTTTATTGCAATGCTTAGGATTATTATCATTATTTAGACTGCACCTACTTTTTTCATCTCTTCCATGACGAGAAAGTGATGGTTATCCGTCAAAACCCATTGCTAAGCAGTCATTAGAGAATTGCTAAGAGCGGAAGCCTTATTTTATTTCTTTTAGTTTTATTTCATACTTTTTTTTTTACATATATATAATTATTGATCTGGCCGAAACCTCCCTTTTCTTATAAAAACGTCCTCCACAGTTCTCCACCTATAACTTATCTTAATGGAATTTAAATTGGACAATTCAGGATTTCCCAGCACATTTATTACCGGAGTTGATATGACTATCAGGGAATATTTCCGAATATATGTTATAACAATTATGTATGTAATTTTCATTAACTTCGTGCATTTCCATGTTGCCATTATCATGAATCATTACTCTTGTTACTCTGTCTTTCGATTAAAGCATAATTAACATTTGGGGAAAAAATTAAACCCGAACAGGTAGGTATCTTGAAATTCCAGCATCACCCATAATGATAATTTCATCTTGAGTTCATTACTAGCAAAAATTAACTTAGTATCTCCGCTCAGCTTGCGTTTGATAATTATATATACAATATTGATAGAATTAATTGATTTCTGTTTGTTTAATACATTAGAATTTGATTAATATACACAAGCAAGAAGCAGCCCGTTGTGATGAAATGAGGAATATTGATTATGAATTGAAAAAAAAAAAAAATGCATAAGCAATCCAAAGGATGAGCATGGCTAATGGACAAGGGCTATTGGGACGGTCTTCACTAATGAGAAATGTGGACGATGTATTCTGATTAAAAAACATGAAAACAGAGTAGAGCCGATTTCAAGTAAATATGTGACATGTGAAGTTCATATCCGTATAAAAATATATTTGAGTACCAAAATTTGTAATCATGTTTATCTGATTAGGATACAATTTTAAATCTCTCTCTCTCTCTCTCTCTCTCTCTCTCTCTCTCTCTCTCTCTCTCCAAATAGACTGGGTGGCACAGTACCCTTCAACCAGGAAAGGGGGTGTGAAGTGAAATAATTAAATATACACACATGAAATAATACAGATTTATCCACATACGCCAGTGTGTGTATATATACATATATATATGCATATATATAACATGTATATATATAAATTATAAAAATATAAATAATATATATACATATATACATATACATATTTTATGTATATAGATATATGTGTGTATATATATATATATATATATATGAGAGAGAGAGAGAGAGAGAGAGAGAGAGAGAGAGAGAGAGATAATTAATTTACTGCTGATATGCCATCAGGTTATGATACAAAATTCTTCTGTATTCATAAGTATTTTTCCTTACTGATCCTTCCAAAACATTAAATGCCCAAAGCTGCCATTGAAAAATTGTCAAAGTAATGGTTACTCATGATTCTTTAATATCAAATTTAATTCATCCTGTCCAGGCTTCATAAAAAGAACGATGGTAAATTGTTGATAAAGAATCAAACTTACTAATTACTTCTCTAACCAATTATATATACAGTATATCTATGAATGTATGTATGTATGTAAACGTATATGTATATAGATATATAAAGTTATATCTAGATGAGGGAAAGGCTCTGAAAGCTTTTTAGTTATGTGAAGGTATAGGTGATATAAAGGAATGCAAAAATAAGAGAGGCAGGCAAACCATTAAAAAATATACCAGAGAAGATGTATTTTAGGATTTTGATTGACAAAGTACAGATAAAAGTATTGATATGGAGAAAACAGTAAGGGTTTATAGGATGGAGGGCGTGTGATTATGAAAGTAGTTTCAAAATAGAGAGATGTAGTCTGTTATGATCGATTCGATGGAGAGAGAACTTGAAGGGTGCAAAGAGAAAGTAAGGAATAGAATATAGACTATAGATGATGCTTCGTTGAGTGGGACTTAGAGTATACTTCTGATGGAGCTATAAGATGTGTTATGACTATGAAATAGCCAGAGTGACTGGGTTTTGTGTGGCTGTGTCTGTGACACTGGTCACTCCTCCACGGCTGTTCAGCTTTTCCAAGAGAGAGTTCATGCTTGAGGACAGAGGACGCAGATGCGGCATTATGGGATGCGAAAATTAATTGCGGAGGGAGTGGGATATGATTGATGTTTTCACATGATATTGCGCTGATCTCAGAGTAAAGAGAAACTGCAAAAACTGGGGATATAATTTGAAATTATTTGCAAGTAAATGTGAACGAGAGTAATGACATAGAGGGTGAACAGAAATTAGAAAGATACAGTAAGGAATTTTATTTAATATAGGTGGTGGCAGAGAGAAATTGATTGTCTCAAATTAAAAAAAGGATTAGACACTTGAATTGTTTATGGATTATCGAAAAAAATTTTCATCACGTTCAGTGAAGTGGGGATGCAAATAAAAGAAAAAACGGTTTAAATAATAGAAATGAACTGTTTGAGTAAAGTAGGAAGTTCAAGAATAATTGATAAGATGGAAACTAGTGAGATATAGTTGGTAAAAAAGATTAGCATGAATGGAAAGTTGAATGACAGCATTTTGAATGTTTGGTCATATGCAATGAATGGTCAATAGGTGAAATAAAAGTGTGTAACTCCTTAGACAGTTTTACTGCAACAGGGGGCTCATTCAAGACACTTATTGGATATAATCTGGAGCGTCGAATTGCTGGGGGCAAGCAGCTCTCTCTCTCTCTCTCTCTCTCTCTCTCTCTCTTATATATACATATATATATATATATATATGCGTGGAATTAAGTATACTGTATGTATGTATATATATATATATATATATATAATATATAAATATATATATATATATATATATATTATATATATATATATATATATATAGATATATATATATATATATATATATAGAGAGAGAGAGAGAGAGAGAGAGAGAGAGAGAGAGAAATCTTACACAATGGTAAATTATGAGCATGGAATCAATGACTTATGAGATTTGTAGTAACGTGGTATGTCACCAGTTCATACTCAGTCCCATTCAAGTGTCTTCTAACCTTTACTGCCCATTACTTTTCTAGTATAGAAATTACTTTAGGCCCAATGACGCAAAAATGTCAGCGATCTTTATAATTTGACTCAACCAGGATTTGCATGTAAAAATTAAGGCTCTAAGAAACCACTGAAATTCAAAATTTAAATGATTGAATTATGAAACTAATAGACAAAAATATAGGTAACACTTTTGAACGTGTATGAAAATATTCTTATGATTTCTTAATACGCCAACCTAATAACACTCCTTTAATGTAATCAGTCGCTTTAGGTAGCCCCTTCGAAAACTAAGAGAAATTCACAACTAACTACGGAGACAAGTCGTATATAAATTTAAATTCATAAGGACAATTGACAATCTCCAATGGATTTAATAGATTTAAGAATAAAGCACTGTTACTGTATGGACATGAGTCGTGGTATGACAATGAAACCATATCCAACAGATTTTGTAGATTTGGGAACAAATCCCTCAGAAGAATATTGGGAGTTAAATGGCAGGACAGGATTAGAAAAGAAACTATCAGAGATTACCCAAGTGCCATATGTGGATGAGATCATGATGAGGCGTAGATGGAGATGGTTTGGGCATGCTCTTCGCACTCCCTAAGAGATAATTAGTTCACCAAACATTCAGCTGGGCTCTACAAGGCACTAGAAGAGTTGGAAGACCCAGGCCTACATGGCTGAGGACTATGAAGCGCGAAGTAGATGATGAATGGAGAAGTATTGAATTAAAAGCTCAAGATAGAGACGACTGGTGAAATCTAACCGAAGCCCTTTTCGTCAATAGGCGTAGGAGGAGATGATGATGGTGAAGTACAATTGAGTTCATGTAAACATTAGGGTTGTGTTTACGATTAATTTACAAGATTAACATGGAATTCTGCATCATTGTTTCCTTTGGCTGTATTATCGGACTTGAGTAACTTTTCCTTCCTTAATCTAAGTAATGACAATTTTCTGTTCGAATTCAAATATTAAGTTCTTTTTAATAACTACAACTAATGAAACTGACCCATGAGCTATAATGAGAATTTAGAATAAAATCTTACCCCTCATTACCAATGGCGTTCATTATTCACCAGTTTGTTTCTTTTGTATTCGCAAGAATGGCCACTTTTGTATCGGCGACGAACTATTCAACACTGAAACCGTTGAAAGACACACAATAACGAGGTCAGCCTCATTAAAGAAAAAAAAAACTCCTTAACGAGCCAAAGAGAAAGCAATTATCTTATAATAACGATACATAACAAGCAAGGCAGTCAAGAACGAGAAACGAGAAAAAAAAAAAAGAATGGCACTCCGCTAACAAACTAACTAACCAAGTAACTAACTAACGTATCATTCATTTAACAAAGAAAAGTATTTGCTTCTTGAGAACGACTCGCGAAAGAACCACACAAAACAAACTCCTCGTCGGAAGTCAAACAAACATGACTTTGAATCTATAAACGCAAATATTGAAAGGCACATCGATGGTCAAACAGTCTTCGCGTACCCTATACCCATACCCCGTACCGTTACCCAACCAGGCTTGGATGCAATGGGCGGACTCCTCAGGGTCCGGTATTGACAGTAGTAATTGCAAATCGATACCGCTTAATTGCAAGTCCACCAGAATTTGATACTTAATCAATGAGGCGGCATAGTAAATAAACAGTTCCTTCAAGAAGAAGAAGAAGGAGGAGGAGGAGGAGGAGGAGGAGGAGGAGGAGGAGGAGGAGGAGAGAGAGAGAGAGAGAGAGAGAGAGAGAGAGAGAGAGAGAGTGTGTTGTTGGTAATCAATGAGATTTCACAATAGAAAGTTAGCGTGGAGCTTCAAACGTTCCAGCACGCTACCTCGAGGTTTAAAACAAAATTATATTTTGAGTCAAAATCCAGTTTCTGGTTCCGTTTCAGAACAACATTAATTTCATTGTAGAGTGGACACGAACACAGTTCCAAAATAGCACGTCGTTAACTACGTACACATACAACTCGTACATCAATGAGTCTTCAAATTTCAATACCGTACACCAAAAACTGATTATCATAAAGCAAAGCTTGTGTAGAAATAAATGGAATGATAAAGACCTTGTTTTGAAGCGGAAATGACCATTTATCTTTTATACATTTCAACGAGCCCTAGCAGACAGAATTCGTCTTTATAACATTCCTATTCTCAAAGATAATACATAACAAAACAGACCTATAGATGAAATTCAATCATAAAAATCACCCTTTAAATAACAACTACCTACGGAAACTTGACCTTGAAAGAAAATCTACTTGCATTAATCCTAACACTTGAAAGTAACACAGTCTTTCTAGACACGTAATAGTCCATTCATTTCTTGTATAATAGGAGCACTACTAGTTAGGAAAAAAAAAAAAAAAAAAAAAAAAAACCAGGAATTCCTAGGTTTTTAATTATGAGTTTTGATGCCATAAATAAAATCACAATGAGGTCCAATTACGGTACCCATTTTTAGCCCCTTCTTGCTTAAAATAGTCATCCATCAACACGCACGCATTCTACAAATATATGCAGACAAAAAGAATTATATGTAAAATCATATTCAAAACTTCCTTTACAGAAAAAAATAACAGCAGCTTACATTTAACTTGGCAACAACGATCACATCGCAAATATGTATTTTTGTGTAGTGTAACATACGTGACCACAGATTGATTTATAAAAGTAGGAACTGTCTCATAAGATAGAATTAATATATTTAGACTAATTACTAAAAATGCTTTATAAAACAAAAACTTTAAAGAGCCAAAAATGATTGGCACTAAAGCCTGCCTGACACTTGCGCGCATTCGTGGCACGCACTGGCACGCATTGATGCGCGAACTCGCGTGAACGAGCCGTGAAAATGTCGTCAACAGTGCGGGAACTCGCGTGCCAGAGCGTAGCAATGCGTGCCATGCGTGCCCAGAACTTTGAAATGTTTAAAGTTTGTGGCACGCATTGGCACGCACTAAATGGCCGTGAAATAGTCGTGAACGATGCGCCAACTGGAGTGAACTGGAGTGAACAGTGCGGGAACTGGCGTGAACTGGAGTGAACGATGCGGGAAGTGGCGTGAACTTTATAATGAAGAGAAACAAAAAGGAAACGAAAAAATTAATGAAAAGGAAAGAAAAATAAACCTAATAAATTTTTATATTTGCTGTTTTAATGTGAAAAAAAATTACATCTTATTTCAAACTATTTCTATAACTTTATAATGAAGAGAAACAAAAAGGAAACGAAAAGATTAATGAAAAGGAAAGAAAAATAAACCTAATGAATTTTTATATTTGCTGTTTTAATGTGAAAAAAAAATTATATCTTATTTCAAACTATTTCTATAACTTTATAATGAAGAGAAACAAAAAGGAAACGAAAAAATTAATGAAAAGGAAAGAAAAATAAACCTAATAAATTTTTATATTAGCTGTTTTAATGTGAAAAAAAAATTACATCTTATTTCAAACTATTTCTATAACTTTATAATGAAGAGAAACAAAAAGGAAACGAAAAAATTAATGAAAAGGAAAGAAAAATATAAACCTAATAATTGTTTATATTTGCTGTTTGAATGTAAAAATAAAATGATGTCTTATTTCATGCACACACTTATTTTCCTCTATTACCAATCAAGACCCAAAACTTTGGTTTTAAATAAAAATGAACTGAAAAATAAACCCAAGAAATTTTTAAGTTTGCCGTTTGAATGTAAAAATAAAATGATGTTTTATTTCATCAACATACTTATTCTTCTTTATTACCTTAAAATGAAGAGCAAAACCAATTTTTTCTGTTTGCTATTTTAATATAAAAAATAAAATTATTTCTTATTTCAACACACTTTTTTCTCTATTACCTTAAAAATCAACAGCCTAAAAACTTTTCATGGTTGTTTCTTTTAATCTTTCTGACAGAAAGCATTGTTGTCTTTTCCGAAGCCAATCCAAGAATGTCCTCGGGTTGGAAAAGCCCCGTTTTTATATGGAGTGGCCAATTCGTGAACTGGCGTGAACTGGCGTGAACGATGCGGAAACGATGCGGAATGATGAGCGAACTCGCGTGAACGTGTCGTGAACTTCTCGTGAATTACGCGTGCCAATTCGTGCCATCGCGTGAACGTCGCGTGAACGATGCGCGAACTGGAGTGAACTGGTCGTGAACAGTGTGGGAAAAACACCAGTGCGTGCCACAAAGTGGCACGCACTGGCACGCATCAATGCGTGCCAGTGCGTGGAAAAAATGCGCGCAAGTGTCAGGCAGGCTTAACATCAATCAAATTCTTATTGGTGATTTATTTGAGTAATTAAAAGACGTTATATTCCTACTAAAAGTTTGCAACTAATTCATCTAAAGCATAAACATTTGTCGTCTTTTGCTCCTGATAAACGTTAGTCTATAGTCAATTCTTTTTAGCGAGGTATAATTACACCGACTCACAATGGTGCCCTTTTAGCTCAGGAAAGTTTCCTGATCGGTGATTGGTTGGACAAGATAATTCTAACCAATCAGATAGCAGGAAAACTTTCCGAGCTCAAAGGGCACCGCTGCGAGTCAGTGCAAATGCGCCTCAATAAAATAAATTGAGTATAAAAACGTTCTTCCTGTTTACCTGACTAAACGCATGCAAAAGCAACAAAGGTGAACACACGTAGGCCTACAAGAATATAAGAAACTGATATCGTTGTTGCAACGAATTAAAGACAATGTTTGTACGTATGTGTGTGTTAGTTGAATTTGGAAGATAGAAGAGAAGTAGAGGTAAAAGACACAGGCGTTCAAACAGTTGGTCCGAGTTTAAGTATGAGCGTGTCTTGAATGTTTGCATATGATACATTACAAACAGACATTAGTGTATATATATATATATATATATATATATATCACTGCTAAACAGCTATGATAAGAAAGAAGTTTACTAAGTTTACAACACCGTGTCAAGTACTTTTACACAATCAGAAATATAACTACAAACATTATTCTTAGTATCAGATCACACCACAAGGTCTATACATGCATATCGTTGTGTGTATGTATGTATTGATATATGTGTATATAGACATAGAATCATATATATATTTGATTATATTATATTATGTATATATAAATACAAAATACACATATATTTTACCAAGGAAACTTGTTGCAAATAATTTTCTGTCGATCAGATTGACTTATAACTTAATAATGTTACTAATCTTAAAATATTTTGTAAGCATATCTTTTAATTTCTTATTCATAGTTTATTTGTTACTTATGTATTTCTTTTCAACATTGGGCTGCTTTCCTTTCTGAAGCCCTTGCTTTGTAGCATTCTGCTTTTCTAATTTGGATATATATATATATATATATATATATATATATATATATATATATATATATATATATATATATATATATATATATATATATAATATATATATATATATATAATATAATATATATATACATACATATATACATATATATATGTATATATATATACATGTATATATATGTATATATACATACATATATTTACATACACACACACACACACATATATATATATATATATATATATATATATATATATATATATATATATATTCATATTTGTGTGTATCTATATACGTAAATATATAATGTTGCGTGTGTGTATAATCTGTATCACAAAAATTAGAACGTGATGCACAAAATTTATGGAGTATATTACTTAGAGAAAAGTGAGTAAGACTGTATTGCAATAAGGTCATAGGATATTTCACTCCGGCATCCCACATTCCTCTCAGTCCTATACTCAAGTTTATGTATATACATACAAATATATATATATATACATACATATATATATATATATATATATATATATATATATATATATATATATATATATATATATATATATATATTCAGTATACAGGAGAGAGAGAGAGAGAGAGAGAGAGAGAGAGAGAGAGAGAGAGAGAGAGAGAGAGAGGAGAGAGATGGGAGGAGGAAGAAATTTAGGAGATCTTGATATGTCCATCATTGTGTGTAATCTGAACATTAGTTGGTTCATCCTACGATTCAGATCTAACCTCGCTGCTTCACACAATTGACTTGGCTGCTACTTCCAAAATGTTATTGTAAACTGGTAAATAAAATGAACAATCCCTTTAAGCTTTTAAATCCTGAATATATGTGTTATATGGGATTAATTTTCTATGCTTATGTAAAAATACATTGATGTATTACTGACTTAATTGTATATACCAATCTAGTGCATTGGATTGATTTGGTTCTTATCTATAGAAATATGAAATATAATTAGTTTACCGGAAAGATTCGTAAAGAACAATCCTATCAATATATATATATATATATATATATATATATATATATATATGTATATAAATATATATATATATATATATATATATATATATATATATATATATATATATATATATATATATATATATATATATATATATATATATATATATATATATATATATTACATATATATATATATATATATATATATATATATATAATATATATATATATATATATATATACATATATATATATATATATATATATTACTTTGTATACTATCCGTATATATTCTAAAAATCAACCATCGGTTCCATTTGTGAAATCTTTAAACGCTATTCAGTTCTCACAATCGACCAATAGTTTCCTCATGACCGTATCGACAAAATTTGACATTCACTCTTCCTAGCCATATTAATCCTCCTACTATTTACTCTCGGCCCCACCCATTACGGAATACTCTGTCTTCACATTCCGCATTCCGCAAGGATTTCTAATCATTCCAACTATTGGTGTCAATACGTCAATGAGTCCCGAAGTGTTTATTGATTTCAACTAAACGTCTGTTTGGTAGCTAATGGCGTCATCGAGTGTACTAAAAGCATTAGCCCTCAATGCTTTCTCGTTAGTGTGAATTGCGGGTTTGATAACCCTTAGATTTCAATTGGGGGGATTAGGAGCTCCGTTATTTAATAGTCTGGAAAACAACATCAAATAATACCCCCCCCCCCTTAAAAACGATTTTCCTGTGTATCGAATAACTATACCATATATACCATAAGTTGCTATCTCAAACTATGCTTTCAATTCCAGGGTAGTACAGTGGTAACCCATTCGCCTTGCATTTGCTTGGCTGTAAATCGAGTCCCGCCTAAGCAACTGACGTTCCGATGAGCGTCTCTCCAGATGAAAGTGGAACTGAAACCAGACACCCTTCTTAACCTTTAAAGTGTGGTGCATTTTATTTCAAGACATTACGATCTGAATATATGCAAATTTGAGATTTTCATTAGAAGGAAAAAACCTTGATAATAATGCTAATGGCTTACGTGTTATGAATTAAAGGCTAGGGAGGCCATTCAGCGACTAATTAATGCCAAACATCTGGACTTTTAACTGATTGTAGTGGTTCTTGGTAAGAATATCTTTAAAAAAATTTTAAACTTTGAATTCTCTCTGCAACGATGCCATTATTTTATCAAAGGTTTCTGTACTGAGGTTGAGAACTGACATTAACAACAAAAACACTTATATTAAATGATAAAATGCACATTTGAATATCCATGAGGACAACAATGCTACTGTATAATCTTGTTTCTCGAACGAACAATATTTTTAAAGAAAGAAAAAACTACCTGGTTTTCTAGATACCCATAACCTTACAAATACTAAAAAATAGGGATGCATTAAATTTGAAGGAGCTTTATGAGACAATCAAAGCAACTAACGAACCAAATGTGTTTTACGGATCTAATTTCCCCTTCAAAAAAAGAAAATAAAGAAAGGGTTAATGAGTAAGGTAACAAAAAACAAAAATAGGAAATTATATATATGTATAAAGCTTCTTAGAAGAGAGAGAGAGAGAGAGAGAGAGAGAGAGAGAGAGAGAGAGAGAGATGCACAAAAAATAGGGCTAACAAATTCCTTCACTTACAATGCCCACTTGGGTCAAACAAGAAGAAAGTAGTTTAATACAGATTAGAGAGAGAGAGAGAGAGAGAGAGAGAGAGAGAGAGAGAGAGAGAGAGAGAGAGAGAGAGAGTAAAACAAACACCCCCCCTCCCCCCTTATTCAAACTCTTGTCTCATACCTCCTCAGAGCAACAACACAGGCCACGCCACAGACGCAGGTAAACAAACCCGGTGTGTACCAGGGAGTCTGGCCACTAATTAGCTCAACTCACCTTTGTTACGCCCGAAGAAAAGGAAAAGCTATTTAGGGAAAGCATAAAGTGTTATCTCATGGTGGGACGCATTGTTGTTTGGGGCCATTCCAGTAGACACACAAGGAACGGCGAATAAAAGAAAAGAAGGCCGGAGAATGCGTTACCTATAGTGTTAATGGGGCAAGGATTAATGACGGAAACGCTTGCTTTTATCATTTTCTAATTCCGTCTTAACATGGGAAGGCCAAGAACTGGGAAGGGATGGGAACGGACAGGGTGGGATTTTTCTAATATACGATCCATGCTCAAGTCTCGCCTTGAACCTTTACAATTTAGAAAAATGGACTCGAAGTAAAATAACTTTCAATAATGGCTCTTGAAATATTGGCTATTCATATGCTGCGTAATATACTCGAAATGTCCTGGTGTTCGATATTTATACAAATAACAAAAATCTTCAAATATTTCAAATGTTCATCTGAATAATATGTCCCATACTACAGTACTTCTATATTTTAAGGACATGTTTAACTTAATGGAGCTTTGCTTAAAGTTAATAACCAGAAAAAAAGTATATACTCTCATAACAGACAGGGATTATAATTTGACAAAATTTATTGAATTCTATCGCATTCAACTGCGTATGTCAGTTTATTCTTAAAACACTATAAGACATCAATAACTATATTTTTAGTATATAACCCCTTTTCTCATGAAATTTGATATATTTTCCCAACAATTATCAGTATGAGTATTGCTTAAATTTTGTATACTGTAAATGTTTTACAGTAAAACCTTAGGCCTACTATACAAAAAATTCAATCGTAAACTAATAAACAGTTTCTTGTCAAACAGGTGCGTTCTGAGCAAAGCAAGAAAACGATCACAATCATATTTAATTTCTATATAACTATTAATGGAAAGTTTAATTACCTCTGAGTGTATATATATATATATATATATATATATATATATATATATATATATATATATATATGTATATATATATATATATATATATATATATATATATATATATATATATATATATATATATACACCTCATGAATATTTTCCTTAAAGGGAAGTAATGGCAGAAGAGTTATCTAATTTCTCAGCAAGTTCTTAGAGGGGCTGCTAGATCGACGTTCATTTTCTCGACCCCACAAAATGATGAGATCTATTTACAGCAGTCTTGAGAACTGAATCACACTCGGCCAATGCGTCCAAGGTACCATCCCTTACACACAGAGGTTGTAGGTATGTTTCAATGGCCTCTATCAGACCTGGGCAGGGACTGAACTGAGAACCCCGCAATGGAATTCTCAGACGAAACCAATTAAATTACAATAGCCCAATTTTGCACAACTACTTGATCCTGTCTTGAAGTATAATGAACATTTGCATTTATTTTCAATGTACTCTAGCTATTACTGGCCATTGACGTTATATTGCTCTTTCATTGCCATCCGAAAATCTTGCAATTTATGGCACGACCTCCCTTTTCTTCTTTCTTTAAAGACTTGAATTATTTACAAAATAAACTTTGAAATCCAATTCCTGCTTATTCAATAAATTAAGCAATGGTCATCATAATTATATATATATATATATATATATATATATATATATATATATATATATATATATATATATATTATATATATATATATATATATATATATATATATATATATATATATATATATAAAGACTAAAAAACGAGCGACACTGTTAATCGATTCGATTTGATTGAAAACATGAACAAACACGAGTGAATGGTATTATACCGGTGTTCAATTTCAAGAACTAATTTAAGCAGAGATTAGGAGCCTCAATATGACATTTACGTTTCTATGTAACTCTAATCAAAGTGGAAATAGACTTGACAAAATGGGTATATACAGTAGAATCATGAGGAAATTTCTAAATGGTTTTTAAATGAAATAATCCGGTAGATTTTAATCTAAGTGTTCTGATAAGATTTACATTAATTGGCAATTATAAGGTAAAAGGTCAAGGTGTTTGGTTTCAGCTCTAGTTTCATCAGAATAGATAATCACCAGAACGTCAGCAGGACAAGCCCAACACCCACTGTGGTGCCCAACCACAACAGTATCCTCCCCAGTAAACATAATGAACTCACGGTCCCGGGAGGGGATCGATCTGCCGCTAAGCAAATGCCAGGCGAACGCGTTACCACTGTACTAGTCAGGAGGGTACTATAAGAATAAATGGATAAATTTTTGGTAATTGCCATCGAATGACAATGGCAAAGCAGCCTCGTTGCATACATGCTGGAATTCTGTTTGAGAATCTTGTCCTTAAAACCTAGTTTAATATGCAAAACATTTTTCCAAAGCAAAAGATAAATGGGAGAGTTATTACACGTCAGCAACTCTCGAATTATGACAATTAACTTGTTCAAACAGCTGTTGATTAAGGAATGATATAAATTGCTTCACAAAATACACCTAAAACCGCCAACAATACAAATATACATTACATATACAATTTTCCTATACATAATAACCTAGAATAACAAAATGTTATTCTATTTTAAACGTCTAATTCTAATTTACATTTTCACCTAGCGTAAGTAGGACAGTTCGGTTTGCTTATATTACATTCAATCTAGTCTTTACTTTCTTTAGCGTTTACTTGATATTTTTTTCAGATAGAGTATAGTTCTACAGGAATCAATGAAATTTCTCTTGGTTTTCTCTGCTGACTAAACATTTAATGATTTGGCGACACAAAATCACAGTTGTCAGCAGTCTTTGGACTCCAAACATCTGAATGTAAAAAAAAATAATCGCAATCTGGTTAAAAAAGAAAAAAGAAAAAAAAAGGACTTCTGCCATTCAGGTATCATGGCCACCCGCAGCCAGGTGAAAATGACATATTTTTTTCACTCGATAATAGGTTATCAGGAAAAAAGTAAATCCTAAAACGAAAACTGTGTCGAAGATATTTAGGTTGATGATTTAGATTGACATCAAGGCCTCTATGCCGTTAGTCAGCCCACAGGAGGAGTAAGAGTATGCAAGAGAACAAGCAATAAATACGGGATAATGAATGAATGACTGACTGGATCGCTTGGAGAACTGAGCTAGAGTCCAGTGGTGGTTTCCGTCATCTAAACCCGTATTTCCTGGCTGGTCCTTGAAAAGCTTGTTATTCCATTCATATAAAAAACTTAATTGATAAACGTAGAAGTGGAGGATATCTATCATATTATGGGTGGGAGTTTTGAGGGTGAGGAACTATGGCCTTTTGGATATGCCTAAGAAGGCAGTCGCAAGATTTACTGATGTAAATATCTGATTTTGAAGAAACAGAGCTATTTAAAATATATGATAGAATCTAAAAAGTGCAGTTTACTATATTAGCTATTATATGAAAACACACATATAAACCGAATGCATCCCTACGCCTTTCAATAAAATAAAAACATAAGAATACATTTAGAAATATATAGATACATGTATTTGCTTCTAAACCGTTTTTACATTTATAAGATAAGACCAAACAGCTGTTCATGGAACAAAACAACTGTTCACTTCCAACCCATTTATATGTAAAATCTTGTAGGCAAAATTATTCTAATTATTTATAAATATCCAATACTCAATTTACATCTAAAAAAATATTTAGCTTTTCTTCGCAAGTCTACGTGAACTTAACTTTAGTAACACAATATCAGAGACTGCTCAATGTATTTTCAAAAGAACCCTTATACCTGTAAGAATACTTATCAATG
>NC_090732.1:17775164-17780164 GCF_036898095.1 Palaemon carinicauda
ATCATGGGCTCCTTCATTTATATCAAATGACTTGGATCCAGATGATTAAAAATTAAAAATTTTAGGATGCCTACATTATAATCCATCATCCCATTGGTATAGACATGTGAAGAACAGCTTCATATCCCGCTCAAAATCGTTAGTTCCTTTGGTCACTGCAACCTCAACATTCTTGTGAGCCAAGGGGAGCCTATAGGTCTATCTGCCGAGTCATCAGCAGCCATTGCCTGGTCCTCCTTGGTCCTAGCTTGGGTAGAGAGGGGGCTTGGGCGCTGATCATATGTATATATGGTCAGTCTCTAGGGCATTGTCTTGCTTGATAGGGCAATGTCACTGTCCCTGGTCTCTGAAATTTATGATCGGCCTTTAAACCTTTAAAACCTTTAATACTTAATTATTGGACATGAACCAAGGGATACCAGATAAACCTATATTATTAAGTATTAAAATAAAGAAACTTTGTTAACACTTGTACACAAAGTGCAAAGTACACTGTACAGTATGTACTTCCATTGTACTGTATGTACTTACACTGTACTGTATTTACTAAGTGTATAGAGTAATGTACTTTTCATATGCATAAAATGCAGTAGAAAACGTACATACTTTATATTATAAAGTATGTACGTTTCTCAACGTGGGCCATATGGCCCCCTTTGGGGCCATGAGAATTTTTCAGGGGCCACAAGGCAAAATTGGAAAAATGGGGGCCATGGGGGGGCCACAGAAAATTTAGGACCCACAAAATATATAAATGTGTAATATTTTGAAATAAATCATTATTATGGTTCGAATATTCTGTTTATCATGCTTGACTTTAGTTTAAACATCATTTGATTCAATATACAGTACCAGGTAATTTTTGCAGACAGTGAAATATGTGCCTGCTATGTATGACCTCACTCTCAAATGAAAGTATGCGTCCCACAAACTGAAAAAGCATCTGGAGACTGCACATAAAGACAAGAAAGACAAGCCGCTAGATTTCTTCAAGAAATTACTTGATGAGCTCCAAGGAAGGATGACAGTGAATCATATGTTTACCCAAAAAGTGGCAAAAGTAGATAGAGGGATGTTGGCTTCTTACAAGATAGCAAATTTGATTGCAAAAGCAGGTAAGCCTCATACTATCGATGAATCTCTGATCATGCCGACTGTGGCTGTAGTGCTTTCAACAGTCACGAATCAGAGTCCACAAGAGGTAACTAGTGTTATTCCTCTGAGCAACTCCTCAGTATCACGCCGTATTGATGAGATGGCAGCTGATGTTGAAAGACAATTAGTCTCAAAACTGCAGGTGAATGAATTCTCGCTTCATCTCGACGAATCAACTTTACCTGATAATTTTGCTCTTCTGGTGGTATTTGTCAGGTTTCTTGATGTTCATGAAATATGTCAAGAAATGCTTTTCGCATTGAAATTAACGAATGACACTAAAGGTGAATCCATCTTAAAAAAAACTTGAGGTCTATTTTGAGGGGAACAACATTCCACTCAAGAACATTGTGGCTTGTGCAACAGATGGCACTGCTGTTATGATTGGAAGATATCGGGGATTCAGTGCTCACTTAAAAAAAAGCTGTTCCTAATGTTGTTTGTGTGCACTGTGTTGCTCACCGGCAGCACCTGGTTGCCAAAAACCTAGCAGAACGTCTGCATGAAGCACTTGGGCATGTTATCAAGGCTGTCAACTTGATAAAAAATAGTGCACAGAAAGATCGCCTCTTTCAGCAATTATGTGAAAAGAACAATGAAGAATTTGAAAATGCGTTGCACACTGAAGTCAGGTGGCTTTCTAAAGGTAATTGCCTGAACCGTTTTATTGAACTTTGGGAGTGTTATCTCTTTCTTTAGTGGGACAGAACTTGGACAGAAACTTGTTGATGCAAAGAGTGACATCTTATACCTGTCAGACATATTTGAAAAGCTAAATGTTCTGAACAAAGAGCTTCAAGGAAATAACTCCACCCTGTTTTCCTGCTAGGAGGCAATTATTGCATTTAAAGGGAAACTCAAGCTGTTCTGATTGAACCTTGGAAGACGAGAGTTTGCACAGTTTCCTTCCTTAGCAGTTATATCCTCCAAACTGCTTGATGATGACCTAGCAGTGTATGTTGACCATCTGAAGCAGTTGCATAATGATATGGAAACTCACTTCTCTGACCTACTGCAAATGACTGTGCCACACTGGTTTGTGGATCCCTTCATTGTTGATGTATCCCTTCATTGTTGATGTATCTGAAGTTGATGTCACCCTACAAGAATGTCTCACTGAACTTCAGAATAACACAACAGCTCAAGCAAGGTTCAAGCATGGAGGACACCAGAAGCTGTGGATGAATCAAGATATGTATAAGAAGTACCCAATACTCTGGAAAGATGTGAAGTTGCTCTTACTTGCCTTTCCCACATCTTACTTGGTTGAGATTGGTTTCAATCGGGTGATGTGCCTGCTGTCAAAGACACGAATTCGCCTTGACATAGAAAAAAAAAAAAAGGAGGCAATTTACGTCTCGCTCTAACAGCTTTCAAGCTGTACCAACCGTGTGTCACACGATCGTACATAAATTATTTTGTATATATTATGCTTGTATCTGCGCTCTTCCCTCGCACTAAAAAGAACCTGAATAATCATGTCTCCGGTTTTGCTCTGTAACATTGTCTGTCTCTCGAACATGTTATGTCCTGTTACCTTGAGGTTTTGTATATAAAGGAGAGTGTTCTTTAATAAAGTACTCAGTTGACTGCATCCTGCCTTTGAGTTCACAACCCTCTCTCGGCCCGTCACAAAGCCAAACACTGACAAGTTGGCAGCCTTGCATCAGTTACAGGGATCCCACTGAAACCTTTCAAGATAAAGCCAATTGTACCTACATGTATTCCTTGTTTTGTATTCCTTTTGTAAATAAATAAGTATTCAAATAAAATATTTTTTAATTAATACTGTTATTTGATTTATACCTGAAATTAGTGTTTGAGTACATGGTACTATTCAAGCTAGAACCATTAATATACCTACTTCCCTAGGCGTATTAAGGTGATGGACGGATGACGGGTGCTGAGGGGGGGGTGCATTAGAACTCAAAGTTGGCATGGAGGGGCCACAAGAACTTGCACTGGATTGAAGGGGGCCACCACCAGAAAAAGGTTGAGAAACACTGCTTTATAAGAATAGTGTACTATTTATTGTAACTGCATATTTCCCCAGAATGTTTTAAACATTGAATGTACTGCATGTGCAGTATTGTACTGCAGGTACTTGTACAATACAGAACAGGCTTTCAGATATAGAGGGAGGGTAGGTACTACTATAGAGAGGAGAATTTAAGAAGCCAATACATAAACAGTACTTTCGCAATTAAGTATTGTACTATCCCGATCCAAAGTTTCTTTACCAGATCCCTCATTGTAAGGTAGTAGAAGCCAGCAGTGAAATATTAGCCATCTAATAGTTAGTATTTATATATATATATATATATATATATATATATATATATATATATATATATATATATATATATATATATATATATATATATATATATATATATATATATATATTCTCTCTCTCTCTCTCTCTCTCTCTCTCTCTCTCTCTCTCTCTCTCTCTCTCTCTCTCTCTCTCCTACTGCTACCGCTATTATCATTATCAATAAGTAGTAGGTACGTGTGTATATATAAATATATATATATATATATATATATATATATATATATATATATGTGTGTATGTGTGTGTGTGTGTGTGGTTGTGTGTGTGTGTGACTGGGTGAGTGTTTGCCTCAATTCTTTATCGCCAACTTGAACCCCGTCAACCGAATACAACTTCCAATTAACATTTCATTAAGTAACCCAGGCTATGACCGAAAACCTTCAAGCACATCCTCTGTTCTCTCATTTCTCGGGGTAAAAATAATAAATTAAGCTATGGCTGAAAGAAAATTTAAATCATGGAATAAATAAAGAACAATTCGTTAAGGTTAAGATCCCTAAGAGATCTCAAAAAGACTTACTCATCACACTTGCAAAGGAATTCTCTTCCTGGTAAACAATTAAGATGCGAAAGGGTTAAATCAACAGAAGACCCGAAGGTTCAACATTCAACCGTAGACAAAAAGTGGATGACATTTATAACGTGGTTTTGAATGGCAGGCCTTTGACCGTCTACGAATCCTCAGTTCTGACTCGATACAAACCATTTTGACTTGTGAGGAGCCACCTGTCTGCAAGATGAGTACCGTTCGGGGGAGCACACAGATTGTACTATGACTGTTAAAAATAAACGAAAGAGAAGCCGAAACTACCCGTGAATCTTAAATTTGTTTTCAAATATCAATGTAAATAAAGTATTCCATGGAAGCTATGGAAACGCTGTGATTTTCCACCTACTAGAAAAAAAAATCAAGAAATCAGTGTTTGTTGACATGTGAAAGCCTCCCATGTTTCTAAATTCTGAGTGATATCCATAAAGACTTTTTTTTAAAACTACTAAGCCATCAATGAAAAGTAATACATGTCAGAGATGAAAGAGTTGCAAAACGCAATAAAAATGGAACAGCAGAAAGCAGTGATTGTGCGTGAAGTAGCTCCAGGACAATGACCTGTCCACATGATGAAAAAGTCAAGAAATGTAGTACACTTTAGTTGTGAAAGTTGGCTTCATTCCCTGATTCAGCCGACTAGGCGTTGCCCAATTCTTGTTCGTTTCCCAAACTTAAATCCAAACTGTACGGTAACAATTTTTGGAATTAATAGTGAAATCAACCATTCTAACAAGGGAACTTTAAGGTTTCACAGTTCCTTCAGTCTTCTACCATGATGTAAGAGCAATTCTCGAATATTGGTGGAACAAGCACAAGATAGTTAGGGAATACTGCTCTGAAAACTTATCCAATAACTGCGTTCTGTAAAGTCTTCTGGTTGAGGTAAATAACATTTTGAATAATCCTACATGTGAAATTTATCGGTCAAACCTACGGAAATATCCAGATATAATATAA
>NC_090732.1:17785164-17787664 GCF_036898095.1 Palaemon carinicauda
AAGTGTCTGTTCTTATGAGTGGGAGACAAGACATATAGGATACACTGCCTTCGCCAAATGTCTATTCTTATGAGTGGGAGACGAGACATACAGAATACACTGCCTTTGCCAAGTGTCTGTTCTTATGATTGGAGGACGAGACATATTGGATACAATGCCTTCGCTAAGTGTCTGTTCTTATGAGTGGGAGACGAGACATACAGGAATACAGGATACACTGCCTTCGCTAAGTGTCTGTTCTTATGAGTAGGAGACGAGACATCAGGATAAGACTTTCTTAGGAAACGGTGGTGGGGAGACATACAGTCCTCCTTAGGATTCTTCAAGAAGCTCAGAAGAGGGCCCATCGTCATTATCTCCGAACGGATACCCGACAACAACAACAACAACACTGAATCCGATTATAACGATTATTTTAACGCTTTCAACTAATCATAACTCTGATCCCACCTTTTCTACTTCGCCTTATTCGTTTCTAGTAAAATGTTCTCGAAATTCCAGCTTTAATTTGAATTGAAAAGATAAAAATTGCTGTTTTCATTTCGCATCAAACAAGATAGATGGCGTGACGAGGGCAATTATGACATACATTTGAAACGATGACGAAAAAAATCAGATAATTGCGTGTCAATCCATTCAAGGCCAAAGATAATGGTAGTAATGCAATGACAGACGAATATATACTCAACATTCAGGTAATACTGCGGCAGAATAACACCCACGGAGATAAAAAGAAGCGAGAAATTATCATGAATCTCTTTGCGATGCAACCTGGCCATTTTTGTACTTCTTTCTGAACGAATTTAATAATGAAGTCTATAGAGAATATGACCATGCGGATACTACAGAACTAACAAAGAAAAAGGTTAAGGCGGCAATTTAAAAACAAAAAAACAAAATCGAAAAGATATCGGCTAGATCTTCGCAAATCAAAATGGATTATTACACCCAGAGCATATATGGATATGATTGGTTTTATGGAATTTGGGCTATATAACCCCGCACTGGGTCCTGTGAGGTCGTTCGGCGCCTAAGAGCAACTGTGGGAAAGCCAAGCATTTACAATCAAGAGTTGCCAAAATGCGGAATTGTGGGGGTAGCGACGGAAGAATAAATCTACAGAGGGATATCTGCTTTACTCTGCCTGGAGCGGAAAATATTTCCGCATAGTTATAAAGGTTGAAAAACAATTGTTTTGGCATATAAATCTGCTTTATATATATAATATGAAGTCTATGTTTTTATATCTGTTGATCTGTATTGTATTTTGAACTAAAATTAACAAAGTAAAGAAATTGTGAGTATATTTGGTTAATTTGTCACATATTTTGATGGTTTTCGGTACCACAGCGTTTAAAGGCCGTTTTCCTTACCAGGCGGAAATCTTGAGTAGATACAGTGGCAACACTGTTTACAATGAGACGTAAACGTCCAGAGGCTGGGCAGAAAAATGGAAATAAGCGGGAAAACGGAGGTAAAGTTGATGGATATGAAGCAAATGCAGCTAGGGGCCAAAAGAACGGCGTAAATACCTTCAAATAATGTTTACAGTCCACATCCTGATGTGGGTCAGCATATACAGAACATAACAGGTTATACTTGCAAAAGGTAAATTCTCACACTTAGCTGCATAAGTAATATTTTGATGGGACTAAATGAAATTGGATGCCATCATTCTATAGCTACCTTTACGAAGAAAGAGGTCCCCAAAAAATCTAAGACCTAACTGGAGCAACGCAAATAATTACTTTAATGATCTGTACATTAATATAATTGGCTCTCTGGAAATGAAATGGATAGGATCAACAAAAGGTATTGTAATAGGAATCCATTAATGACTACATACAAATGTGAGGGCATAATAATTATCTGTCACATTGTTAGCAAAAGAAAAAAAAACGGTAAAATAAACAATAAAATAGATCGTTGCTTAATAATAAAGATATCGTAATAACAGAAAGAATGGAAATGCGAAAATTATAAAAACTTATAATGAACGTCATTTCTATTGTAAAACTAATTTTAGAAAATTATGTATTATGTACTAATACAAAATAATAATAAAAAAATAAAACACTCAGAAAAGAAGTTCTTGGGTAAGGCCAAAAACCTCGAATATGTACCTACCGTCATAAAAATGAATTTTGAATTTTGTAATCTTTTAAGATTTGGCTTACATTTAAGATTTATTATTTCTTAAATATTGACATATGTCTCTTAAGAGGAACACCAATTTTAAGACAAAACTGATATCTCGAGCTAGAAAAAAAATAGTGATAATAATAAACCTATACGAGTACCAAATTATGTTATACATACCATAACTAAGATCTAGATAATGCATTTTCTATTCAACTGAACTCAAATCCAACCAGGAATGTAAAAAATCAAAACAATAGAGAATCTTTATAATGTATATTTTACAAGTAAACAAATGAAGCTCTGAGCAACGACAATCTAGAAAAGCCATGCAATAACAATGTAAATATTAACTATCGGC
>NC_090732.1:17797664-17805164 GCF_036898095.1 Palaemon carinicauda
CTCAAAACTGTGTTCGAGAGACACAAAATTCTCAAAACTGTGTTTGAGAGACACGAAATCCTCCCAACCGTATTCGAGAGATACGAAATCCTCCAAGCAGTGTTCGAGAGATACGAAATCTCTCCAAACAGTGCTCGAGAGATACGAAATCCTCCAATCAGTGTTCGAGAGATAGGAAATCCTCCAAACAGAGTTCGAAAGATACGAAATCCTCCAATCAGTGTTCGAAAGATAGGAAATCCTCCCAATATTGTCTGAGAGATACGAAATCCTCCAATCAGTGTTCGAGAGATAGGAAATCCTCCCAACAGTGTTCGAGAGATAGAAAATCCTCCCAACAGTGTTCGAGAGATAGGAAATCCTCCAAACAGTGTTCGAGAGATACAATATCCTCCAATCAGTGTTTGAGAGATACGAAATCCTCCAAGCAGTGTTCGAGAGATAGGAAATCCTCCCAACAGTATTCGGGAGATACAAAATCCTCCAAGCAGTGTTCGAGAGATACGAAATCCTCAAAACAGTGTTCGAGAGATACAAAATCCTCCAATCAGTGTTCGAGAGATACGAAATTCTCCAATCAGTGTTCAAGAGATACGAAATTCTCCCAATATTGTCTGAGAGATACGAAATCCTCCAATCAGTGTTCGAGAGATAGGAAATCCTCCCAACAGTGTTCGAGAGATAGAAAATCCTCCCAACAGTGTTCGAGAGATAGGAAATCCTCCCAACAGTGTTCGAGAGATACAAAATCCTCCAATCAGTGTTTGAGAGATACGAAATCCTCCAAGCAGTGTTCGAGAGTTAGGAAATCCTCCCAACAGTATTCGAGAGATACAAAATCCTCCAAGCAGTGTTCGAGAGATACGAAATCTCTCCAAACAGTGCTCGAGAGATACGAAATCCTCCAATCAGTGTTCGAGAGATAGGAAATCCCCCAAACAGTGTTCGAAAGATACGAAATCCTCCAATCAGTGTTCGAGAGATACGAAATCCTCCCAATATTGTCTGAGAGATACGAAATCCTCCAATCAGTGTTCGAGAGATAGGAAATCCTCCCAACAGTGTTCGAGAGATAGAAAATCCTACCAACAGTGTTCGAGAGACACAAAATTCTCCAAACTGTGTTCGAGAGACACAAAATTCTCCAAACTGTGTTAGAGAGACACGAAATCCTCCTAATCGTATTCGAGAGATACGAAATCCTCCAAGCAGTGTTCGAGAGATACGAAATCTCTCCAAACAGTGCTCGAGAGATACGAAATCCTCCAATCAGTGTTCGAGAGATAGGAAATCCTCCAAACAGTGTTCGAAAGATACGAAATCCTCCAATCAGTGTTCGAGAGATAGGAAATCCTCCCAATATTGTCTGAGAGATACGAAATCCTCCAATCAGTGTTCGAGAGATAGGAAATCCTCCCAACAGTGTTCGAGAGATAGGAAATCCTCCCAACAGTGTTCGAGAGATAGAAAATCCTCCCAACAGTGTTCGAGATAGGAAATCCTCCTAACAGTGTTCGAGAGATACAAAATCCTCCAATCAGTGTTTGAGAGATACGAAATCCTCCAAGCAGTGTTTGAGAGATACAAAATCCTCCAAGCAGTGTTCGAGAGATACGAAAGCCTCAAAACAGTGTTCGAGAGATACAAAATCCTCCAGTCAGTGTTCGAGAGATACAAAATTCTCCAATCAGTGTTCGAGAGATAGGAAATCCTCCCAATATTGTCTGAGAGATACGAAATCCTCCAATCAGTGTTCGAGAGATAGGAAATCCTCCCAACAGTGTTCGAGAGATAGAAAATCCTCCCAACAGTGTTCGAGAGATAGAAAATCCTCCCAACAGTGTTCGAGATACAAAATCCTCCAATCAGTGTTTAAGAGATACGAAATCCTCCAAGCAGTGTTCGAGAGATAGGAAATCCTCCCAACAGTATTCGAGAGATACAAAATCCTCCAAGCAGTGTTCGAGAGATACGAAATCCTCAAAACAGTGTTCGAGAGATACAAAATCCTCCAATCAGTGTTTGAGAGATACGAAATCCTCCAAGCAGTGCTCGAGAGATATGAAACCCTTCCAACAGTATTCGAGAGATACAAAATCCTCCAAGCAGTGTTCGAGAGATACGAAATCCTCAAAACAGTGTTCGAGAGATACAAAATCCTCCAATCAGTGTTCGAGAGATACGAAATTCTCCAATCAGTGTTCGAGAGATACGAAATTCTCCAATCAGTGTTCGAGGGATACAAAATTCTCCAAACTGTGTTTGAGAGACACGAAATCCTCCCAACAGTATTCGAGAGATAAGAAATCCTCCAAGCAGTGTTCAAGAGATACGAAATCTCTCTAAACAGTGATTGAGAGATACGAAATCCTCCAATCAGTGTTCGAGAGATAGGGAATCCTCCAAAGTGTTCGAGAGATACGAAATCCTCCAATCAGTGTTCAAGAGATAGGAAATCCTCCCAATATTGTCCGAGAGATACGAAATCCTTCAATCAGTGTTCGAGAGATAGGAAATCCTCCCAACAGTGTTCGAGAGATAGAAAATCCTCCCAACAGTGTTTGACAGATAGGAAATCCTCCAAACAGTGTTCGAGAGATACAAAATCCTCCAATCAGTGTTTGAGAGATACGAAATCCTCCAATCAATGCTCGAGAGATATGAAATTCTTCCAACAGTATTCGAGAGATACAAAATCCTCCAAGCAGTGTTCGAGAGAAACGAAATTCTCCAAACAGTGTTCAAGATATACAAAATCCTCCAATCAGTGTTCGAGAGATACGAAATTCTCCAATTAGTGTTCGAGAGATAGGAAATCCTCCCAATATTGTCCGAGATACGAAATCCTCCAGTCAGTGTTCGAGAGATAGGGAATCCTCCCAACAGTGTTCGAGAGATACAAAATCCTCCCAACAGTGTTTGACAGATAGGAAATCCTCCAAACAGTGTTCAAGAGATACAAAATCCTCCAATCAGTGTTCGAGAGATAGGAAATCCTCCCAACAGTGTTTGACAGATAGGAAATCCTCCAAACAGTGTTCGAGAGATACAAAATCCTCCAATCAGTGTTCGAGATATAGGAAATCCTCCCAACAGTGTTCGAGAGATAGGAAATCCTCCCAACAGTGTTTGACAGATAGGAAATCCTCCAAACAGTGTTCGAGAGATACAAAATCCTCCAATCAGTGTTCGAGAGATAGGAAATCCTCCCAACAGTGTTTGACAGATAGGAAATCCTCCAAACAGTGTTCGAGAGATACAAAATCCTCCAATCAGTGTTCGAGAGATAGAAAATCCTCCCAACAGTGTTTGACAGATAGGAAATCCTCCAAACAGTGTTCGAGAGATACAAAATCCTCCAATCAGTGTTCGAGAGATAGGAAATCCTCCCAACAGTGTTTGAGAGATAGGAAATCCTCCCAACAGTGTTTAACAGATAGGAAATCCTCCAAACAGTGTTCGAGAGATACAAAATCCTCCAATCAGTGTTCGAGAGATAGAAAATCCTCCCAACAGCGTTTGACAGATAGGAAATCCTCCAAACAGTGTTCGAGAGATACAAAATCCTCCAATCAGTGTTCGAGAGATAGGAAATCCTCCCAACAGTGTTCGAGAGATAGGAAATCCTCCCAACAGTGTTCGAGAGATAGGAAATCCTCCCAACAGTGTTCGAGAGATAGGAAATACTCCCAACAGTGTTCGAGAGATACGAAATTCTCCAATCAGTGTTCAAGAGATACAAAGAAAGGGGAAATACAAGACGCTTTCGGAAAATTATCATTAAGAGGTTTATGACATTGGTTATATGTGCCATAAATGCTATCACTAATTGCGTGTAATTAATTCTGAGGATGATAGACGGGTGAAAATCTTTCATTATAAATATGATTACGAGAGAAGAGGCGTGGTTACAAAAAACGGATAAAAATTACAATAACGATTAAAATATGAATTTGGTAACATTCAAGTAATTCAAATAAATTCAATAGGTTTTCAAAAGGTGAAGAGAGGAAAATAAAAATATTAAAACCTAAACCTTAATTACTAATCAAATTGGAAAAGGAAATAGTCAAGTTATCACGAAAACCAGAAGAATACGGATGAAAAAAAAAAAAAAAAAAAAAAAATACACTTTTCAAGTTGACGATTTATGAAGATGTATATACTCTATTTCATTGTGAAAATGTTATAAGTTATTCATGGCCTCACCAAATCAGTACACCATTCATATATCAAGTCAGGATGAAGCAAATACAGGAGGCAATATCTGGCATTATGATTGACACAGTTGGCAAATGTACCAAAACTTCGAACGAGGTGTACACTGAATCAAAAAAAGTATCGGTACAAAATATGTGTTTGAAACATTTTGGATCACAGTACTAAAGTAACTGAAATATGTCTCTGACGTCCCACATGTTGGTATGCCTGATGTCGGGAGGTGCCACAGAAGAACTTGTACCAATATCCCCATGTTAATAGATGGCTCCTCGCGTCGACTGTGACATTTCCATCATAATTGACAGACCCAGGCTCCTGCTCCCCGACAAAGACGTTTTGAAACATTAGCCCAATGATTTGGCCCTTCCGAAGCACCTACAGCCAGGCATACCAACACTCCCCTCCCACGACACCAGCGCTTGTGTGAATTCTTTTGGAACGCATCAGACTCCCTTTGCACCCATACTTTTGCTATCCAGTGTACAACAAAGATGCTAAGATTTCTCTTATGGCTGCTCTGTTCCATGACAATATCAGCACTCTTAATCAATCGGAAGTAAGCTGCTTCATTGGTTATCAGCGCTGTGCATATGCAAGAGGACAGAATAAAATTAGAATTCATAAAAGTTCTTTAAGGTATAAGCAGGACAGTTGAAAAAAAAAAAAAAAAAAAACACGTAAAAAGGTAATTGAAAATATCTTCTGGAACATTTCAAACACAAAGAATGCAAATCGTTATTTCATGAGATGGATTGGATTAGGTAAGTGGAAAGAGAGAGAGAGAGAGAGAGAGAGAGAGAGAGAGAGAGAGAGAGAGAGAGAGAGAGAGAGAGAGAGAGAGAGTCCATCAAATGTTAAGTGAGTGGGCGGAGGAAGAGAGAATTCCAGTCCAAGCAATCTAGAAAGAGCGTGATATAATCATAATATACAAAAACCAAATAAGTAAAAATAAAGTTAATGATCCATGATTTAAAAAAAAAAAGTAAAAGAAATGTTCCAAGAACGCAAATATTGCTTTCATCAATTTTAAACAGTAAAATTTTGCTTATTATTTTGTGCAACCCTGAGACAGAAGATTACAATGATATACTCCAGCCCAATAATAATAGGGATCTAAATTCCCATTAAATTGAAATATTTTGGACTATACGAAAGAAAATCTTTGTTAAATATTTCCATAAAGTTAATTGTAAAAATATAGCCAACCAAGGCTTTAAGGTGAAAAGATACATTAAAGTAGTAGCATTATTCTTACTAAAATGATATATACTTCAATTGAAATAACACACACGCACAATGTGTGTGATATATACAAAGATAAAGATATCAATATATACCCTGTATATGTATATGTATATGTATATACATATATATATATATATATATATATATATATATATATATATATATATATATATATATATATATGCATATATATACATATATATATATATATATATATATATATATATATATATATATATATATATATATATATGCATATATATACATATATATATATATATATATATATATATATATATATATATATATAAATTATATACATACACACATGTAGAAACAAATATACGTAGATAAATATTTAAATATATATATATATATATATATATATATATATATATATATATATACATATATATAAATATACTGCATATATATATATATATATATATATATATATATATATATACATATATATAAATATACTGCATATATATAATATATATATATATATAAATATACTGTATATATATATATATATATATATATATATATATATATATATATATACATATACATATTTACATACATTTATATAAATATATAAATGAATATTTACTATATACATGAATACATACACATACGCACACAAACATATATATATATATATATATATATATATATATATATATATATATATATATATATATATATATATATATATATATATATATATATATATATATATATATATATATATATATATATATGCATACACACGAGTGTGTCGATATAAAAATAACTTTAAGTACGAAAAAAAAAAATTATTCATACATGAAATTGCTGAGATACATCAACTGCGATAGCACTGCTAATAACAAGTAATGAACATGAATTATAAAAAATCCAAAGAAAAGCTATATATAATTCCTATGCTAAAATAGCGAATGTAAAACGACACGTGCCTTTATGAAAGTTATCCAAAGACAAAATATCATAAGCCGAAGGGCACATGTAAAAATGTCATTATTACATGAAAAAATGGTTCGGACATGACCATACATATGAAAAGTTCCATTATAAAGTAAAAAAAATATATTCAAGACTGTTGAATCAGTAGAATTAAGGAAAATATTTTTATTTTCATTAATTCTTTTTACTTTATTATCTGTTAAGTATCTTAGACTTGCACCGCGGAAAGGGTCTTTAACAGAACTTTAAATGGGTAAGTAAACCTTTGAGTAGCTTAGCGAGATATAAAGAGAGCGAACCAAGACCACTTAGCCCTTGAACTGTTGAATGTCGCTCCCCCGCCCAGATGCAACGTTTATAATCTTCTAGGTATGAACCATGGTGGCCAACTGGCATGACGATATAATGTCACTGTTGGAGCCCCTGGGTTTATAGCATCCTGCTTTTCTAACTAGAGTTGTAGCTTAGCAAGTAGTAGCTTATACCTCGAAACAAGCTTGCCTTTCCCAGAATCAATTTAGACCGAGGGTGTATTTGAAGTCTGTGCGGCAATCATGTGCGCAAACTTTGGGGGTTAAGGATAGGGTTAATTCGGCCGACCTTTTGCTCAACCTTGACCTTGACCTTTGACCTAGGACTTTCAAAATAGAATCCCTTCCACGTCTCATAAAAATTAATCTATAAATAAAATTGTGGCCAAAAAGTTGTTCACAAACAAACAAACTGACATAAAAACGTACAAACAGGGGCGAAAACCTAACCTCCTCACAACTTCGTTGGTGGAGATAACTAATTAGCTAACAAATATGAACGATGGTCGTAAACAAGAAAGAACTTTGTCACCAATAAACGTCTGAAGTAACATTACCCGAGTTTCATTGTCAAGTTAACAAATGTAAACTTTCTTCCACAATCATAATGGCAAACGTGAAAATGTAGAGAGAGAGAGAGAGAGAGAGAGAGAGAGAGAGAGAGAGAGAGAGAGAGAGAGAGAGAGAGAGAGAGACCTTTAAATATTTAGGTGAACAAAGCATCATACTTATTATATGTACAATAGCCTTATTC
>NC_090732.1:17810164-17817664 GCF_036898095.1 Palaemon carinicauda
TAAGGAATTAAAGTTTGCACAAATTTGGTTCCCACGTCATTTTTTGATGAAAAAAGATTAAGTGTGCGTTAGTGACAAGAGGACTTTTGGTGGAGCCTATAGGTCTACCTGCTGAGTCATCAGCATCTATTGTCTGGCCCTTCCTGGTCCTAGATTGGAAGGGGGTTGGACGGTGATCATATGTATATATGGTCAGCCCTCCCAGGGTATTGTCACTGCTCGTTGTCCCTGCCATTCACCTGCAACCTTTAAACTTTTAAGTAAGATTGAAAAATAAATCCCTTAATTAACAGATCTAATAGATAAAAAAAAGAAAAAAGAAAAAAAAAGAAAAAAAGGATAAAATGTATACGTTATGCCAGTATGGTCAATATAGGAAATCTCATATCCAACAGCAATCAATTTAAAAAATTATAAAAACAAAATTAACGATTTTTTTATTCATTCGAATAAACGATTTCTTAACATTAGATAAACAGCTTTTAAATAATCTAGTTACCCACATGATTATTAATCAATAAAATCCAAAATCACGTTCATTTTACTTTCGATGCATATACAAAGAAACCTGTACGAATTAGCACGAACGAGAGAGAGAGAGAGAGAGAGAGAGAGAGAGAGAGAGAGAGAGAGAGAGAGAGAGAGAGAGAGAGAGAGAGAGAGAGAATCTAAAAGATTAATAAGATTTCCAATCACTTGAATCATTCTCCAGTGGCTCATTTTTCTTTTCTCTTTTTTTCAATCGTTACTTCCACCAAAAATCGTGTTCCGGACCACGAATAATTTCCTCATTATCTTGGTAAAGGAATTGATTTCCTTCTCACGATTTTAATTACGAAAGACTCCGAGCATGAAATGTATTCATTCCTTCTAACCTTTCAGATTCCATGGGGGTTTGCCTAAACACAGCGTGCTTATAAATCCATAGTCATGTGTACAACATTTTTTTTTTCTTCTCTCCTTAAAATTATTAAAATACTCTTTCTAAGAAATAAACTGCAGGTCAATTCCAACTTGCAGGCTGCCTTCGTGCAAGAGCCCGTGGCTTGCTTTTTGCTTGGCAATGTAAAAACAAAAAAAAATGCAGGTCAATACTATACATCAGATATTTCTTATACTAGCACTAAACGTATGTATTAATATTTGTATCACTTATCATTGGGGTGTTTAAAATCTCACCATGCAACTTTATCATTTATTTACGCCACTTTACTGTTCTTGAAATATTTTATTTTGATTATTTATATTTCTCTCGTGGTTTATTTATTTTCTTGTTTCCTTTCCTCATTGGGCTATTTTTTCCTGTTGGAGCCATTGGGCTTATAGCATCTTCCTTTTCCAACTAGGGTTATAGCCTAGCTTGTAATAATAATAATAATTATAATAATGATATTAATAATAATAATAATAACAATAATAATAATATATAAGGTAAGATTATGGGTAATTCTCGCCATGATAGTTTGTTAACAAAATATTTGATTTTTATGACAGACGTTTCTCTCTTAAAATTATCTGGTCTCAAAAAGCACGGGAAGGTTTGGTCGTTGTTTAGTAGCACCAAAAGATGAGAGACTTATAACTTTGGGTTATTTTTTCTTTACAAGCAGAAAAGAATCATTCAAATATTTCAAGCAACAATTTGTAATGATTCTCATTTTTCAATTAGCAGAATCTAGTTATTTGTGCATGGAGTATACTCCAAGTTTGTTTTTCTATTTTTTTCTATGAGATGAAAACATTTCTAGCATCCTGATTTTCCAACTGGGTTGTAGCATAGCTAATAATAATAATAATAATAATAATAATAATAATAATAATAATAATAATAATAATAATAATAATAATAATAATAATAATAATAATAATAATAAAGAATCTCGTTCTGTTCTCAGATCTTTGTTTGTTTATAACATTACCATTTATTTGTCTCATTTGACTATATGGTAATGTCATAAACAAACAAAGATCTGAGAACAGAACGAGATTCTTTCATAAAGACATTATACAAATCTTAAAGAAGTTGGGAAAAGATGATAATAATAATAATAATAATAATAATAATAATAATAATAATAATAATAATAATAATAATAATAATAATAATAATAATAATAATAATAATAATGAATTACATCAACAAACACTACAAATGCTATTACTAAAAAATATATGACCTGTGAAAAGATTTTTCACCTAATTATCATAAGAACGTGTTAACATCTCCTCTGTTAACATTAAACTGTTACAAGCTAGGAGTAAAACACCGTTAATAGTACCATACACAAGACAGACGAAGCAAGAAATACTATATGATATATCTACATTGATTAAGGATTACAAGGTAATTGGGTAGAAATGTCAATTGAATCCACGAAAAATAATTTTTTCTTTGAATAAAGATTCAATAAATTATTATGTTAATCTTCTGAGAATGCAATGCACACATTACTCAATCAGTACAATTTCTTAATATTAAACTTTTACGATAACCATATTTAAAATCAACATAGTGCCTAATTGAAAATAAGTATCAACAGCAACATACTCTGAACATCAAAACAAATAAGTATGAAAGTGGTTTTAAAAAACAATCAAACATTTGTATATAAAGTTACTATAAACAGATACAACTGGAGACTAAACACAGACTGTTAAGCATCTGTGATATGTTCCATTCGGCAGCTGTTGCCTGTGTCATCGGTACCTGCGTGACGTCACAATGCCTGGTCTGAACACCAGATAACCCATTATTCATTTTGCCACCAAACATCCATGACTACCAAAAAAAAAAAGATAATAATAACAAAAGAAAGGAGATCTTAATATCCTTAACTATAAAACCCAGATTCTCCCTCTGTCCAATCCAGACCATTTATTACGCAGAGAAATGGCAGCTTCCCTTATGATAATGACGGTTCTTCTTGGAAAGGAAATTTGGAATCATGAAGAGTATCATTAACGCTCACTTATGCATTCATCGCGGAAATGCCCGTTTGGGGGGTTTTAATGCGCGTAATTGTGAAAGCCCGGATACAGTAGTTGCTTAATGTTATGCCTTTTGTCTATGTGAATGAAATGTCTCTCTCTCTCTCTCTCTCTCTCTCTCTCTCTCTCTCTCTCTCTCTCTCTCTCTCTCTCAGAATAAGTTGGATAAGATCATAAGAAATCTCTAAATGCTTAAACTAAATCGCTCTACCAAAGAACAAATGGAGTCTCCGAGGATGGACTAAAACATCTTTGAGACATCCAAAATCCTTGTAACACACACACACACACTCTCTCTCTCTCTCTCTCTCTCTCTCTCTCTCTCTCTCTCTCTCTCTCTCTCTCTCTCAATAAGTTAGATAAGAACATAAGAATTCTCTAGATGCTTAAACTAAATCGCTCTACTAAAGAGCAAATGGAGTCTCCGCGGATGGACTAAAAAGTCTTTGAGACATCCAAAATCCTTGTAACACACACACTCTCTCTCTCTCTCTCTCTCTCTCTCTCTCTCTCTCTCTCTCTCTCTCTCTCTCTCTCTCTCTCGTGTTATGTGCGTGCATGTGTGTGCATATCGTGAGCAACGTGTCAAAAGAAGTAAAAAATTTCTCGCAAGCTACGAGCATTTTTAAGAATAATAGATTAAAAATTTCTCCCTTATATCTTGAAAGTTATGTGTTTCCAGAAAAATCGAAAAAAAAATATCTGTTTTGGACAACACGTATGATTTCTATATAATAGAATTTCAATCGGTACCAAAGATTAACAATTACTATTCCTAAATCACGACAAGAACTCTCGCTCTATGCTAGAATTCAGATCAAATAAAGGGAAATATTATTCAGGACGTGTCAATAATATTGCATTTCTTTCCAATGAACAATTTCATGCAATGCATGAATACAGTCATGAATAAAGTCAAGCAACTGTATATCATTCAGCGGGGAAAGCAAATCAGTAAACAAGAAAATAGACGAATGTAAAAAGATAGAGCGCACGAATGCAAATTGAAAGTGAAAGGAAAATTATAATGCAGAAGTAACAGTTATCTACCTTTTATGGAGTTTAGAGAAATCAGGACTCTGTAAATACATTACAATGGGGAAATGGTACGAGGGTACATAGACGCATGACCAAATTACAAAATATCGTCTTGGGGTTCAAGATAAGTTACAGATCGTTCCAGATCACCTTATTATAATGACGATTTGCCACAATATGTATAGGATATTTTGCTCTTGTGATAACCATTAAACAACAAAAAAAAAAAAATAAGCTAAATGGTGCCAAGTCTCATCAACACAAGACCATTGGCTACCTCTCGTCAGAAACTGAAAATTATGTCAAGATTATGCAGACAATAGCTCTCTATCTCTCATATATATATATATATATATATATATATATATATATATATATATATATATATATATATATATATATATATATATATATATATATATATATATATATATATATATATATATATATACAGATATATGTATTTCGATACATGTACAATTACATAATCTATATATAGATAAATATATAAATTTGTATAAAAATATATATACATATATTCCATACATTTAGTAGACATATCTATTATAAATACAAATACATATTCAGCATACATATGTGTGTATGTATATATATATATATATATATATATATATATATATATATATATATATATATATATATATATATATATATATATATATATATATATATATATATATATATATATTTATATATATATGTATGTGTGTGTGAGTGTGTTATATACATGTACACATACATCCGTAATACATTTATATATATATATATATATATATATATATATATATATATATATATAAATATATATAAATATATATATATATATATATGTATATATATATATATATATATATATATATATATAAAAACATATATATGCATATTTCTACATTATATATATATATATATATATATATATATATATATATATATATATATATATATATATGTATGTATGTATATGTATATATATGTGAATGTATATATAATTTATATATGTATATATATATCTATATTTGAATGATTGATTGTTTTGACACTAAAAAAAATTGATGCCCAAGTGAGACATAGGCTCGAATCCTGTTCAGGGGCTGAATCTCCTTAAGCTTTTATTCCTTAGACAGAGTAAATTCGATATTGAAAATTATTTGCGGGTTGTATATATATATATATATATATATATATATATATATATATATATATATATATATATATATACATACACATTATATATATACATATATATATATATATATATATATATATATATATATATATATATAATATATATACATATATATATACACACATATATATATATATATATATATATATATATATATATATATATATATATATATATATATATATATATATATTTGTATGTATGTACGTATGTATGCATGTGCGTTTGTGTGTAATTGTGAATATGCGCGTGCGTGCGTGTTTTGATCTGACGTGAAATTATGCGATAATTTTCTTAACCCCATCATTAAATAACTAAAATTTACAGGAGAGTAACATCTTTCAAACCTCACCAGCTACCTTGCCAAGTTTTGAATCATAAATTGGTATTTTCCTATCGCATGTAAAACCTCAAGTTTCAACCACGAATCGGTCAGCATAACCTTCTGACCGGTACAGTATGACCCTTGGCCACAGATGGGTGGCAGAAGGCATCCTCAGCATGCGTTACGGTACATGCATAATTTAAGTTTAGGAGATAGAAGTGATAGGCGATGGCAGTGAGGGAAACGGTAATACTGTATTCTTCCAAACAGTCTAAGTGTTTCCGTCCTAGAATTTCATGGAAAAGTCATGCACGACACCGTTATTGTACTCTACTGTAACGAATGTAAAATTATTTTAATGGTCTTGAATATGCATATTAACTCAAAACACTGCATAAATTGTGTTAAAGGTATTAGAAAATTACCTCCACCATCAAAAGATTATAAGACACCTCTGAATTACTTAAAAGGTAATACGAGATAAGAAAAATACTACACTCGGGGAGCGAAGATCCAGGATTTGTGAATTTCCCAAAGTAACTGGGGGATTGGTAGGTTGCCTCGCAAAACAAAGCCCAGAGAAGAAAGGCGACATGCAATAAAACATTCCTCAAGAACAGCTGCCCAGCGTAATTTCTAGAGAATAATCAGTGGATAGACATTCTGGAATAGAAACGAGCCATCTTTGCATAAATAAACTAATAAGTGTTCAATGCAGTGGCAGGATAAACAAGCTACTTTACTGGCGGATTATATACACAGAAACTATCTCTCTCTTCTTTATTCATATCAATGTTAAAACGTATACAAGGAGAGATACTTTAGACACATACAAATACCACCTAGAATCAAATAAAAATAAAAAAGTATATGGTTCACAGCTAGTATATCAAATGTGTGTTGATCTGCCCTACAGTCTTAAAAACATTCGTATAATTCATTGAAAATATGAAACCTGGCATTTCAAATTGGCTATTGCTGTGTGAATAAATTTTACAAAGAAAATCTTGTTTTAAAAATATTTTGCTGAAATCTATGGAAGTTACGATCTTACAAGGAACTTATCTTTCCTTTACTTACAATTTCCAATCTCATTTTGCAAAAGTAGTATATCTTTTAAGTATTCGTTTTTGTCAGTAACATTGCATCAGAGTTGTTATGGCCTGATTGGTAACGTCTCTGCCTGGTGATATCCAGACGGAGGATTCTCGTTAGTTCGTTAAGTGTCTACAACCTTACCAGTCTTGTGAGCTAGGGACGGGGAAGCATATAGGTCTATCTGCCGAGTCATGAGGTGCCATTGCCTGGCCCTCCCTGGTCCCAGCTTGGGTGAAGAGGGGGTTTGGGTGACGATCATATGATATATGGTCAGTCTCTATGGCATTGTCCTGATTGCTCGGGCAATGTTTCTGTCCCTTGCCTCTGCCATTCATGAGCGGCATTTAAACCTTTTAAAATCTAAAGACACAGGTATTCAAAAAGCAAGATTTTCCTCTTGACAATACGTACAATTTCAGGTTTAAGGATGCTGTTTTCGTTTTCGAGATGCTGGGTCGAGAAGGTGTTAAATAATATTCAGTTTTCGTACACCTAAATTCCCCGAGATTTAATTATCATTCTGCAATCAAGATCGCAGACTGGTATCGATGCAAAATAATAGATATTTTACCCCCATCAAAAGTGACCAGTGAAGATTAGATTTTCAGAATTTCTTATATCTCTTTCTGCTTAATTATAACCATGCTATTGTCATATCAGGGATTGCTATTAAGTAACGGTCACTATGAAAGAGCACAGGACTTTAGCAGGCCTTGTTGTAAAAAAGAGCATAGAAATTTACAACTGTAGGCTATTAGACATAAGTTATTCAAATAGATGTAGCAAAACACTGATAGAAATGTGCGCTATGCATAATGTCCTACTTACTTTATGGTCTATCTTC
>NC_090732.1:17822664-17825164 GCF_036898095.1 Palaemon carinicauda
AAAAAAAATAAAAAATGAAAAAAAAAAGCTGAGGAACGGCTTTGCCCACAGCGCCACCACCGTCATTGCCCCGCTGCTGCTGCTCCTCTACTCCTGATGGGGGAGAGGGAGGGGGGCGGAACTCCTGAGTGGGGCAGGGGGGGGGGGGGCAGACCTGCAAGAATCAGGTGGAACCTGACCCCCTCCCTATATCGATTATGATGGTGATTATTAAGGGCCCAATCACACGCATTTCATGAAAGTTTTGTATGTATGTATATCTATCAAAGTTATCTCGGCACCTCTGCAACGGTCTGGGCTGGACTTCGAAATACGCAGCACATTTTGCTCGAGGTCAGAGCACACCTAGAAATATACCACATGTCAAAATGAAGGAATAATATGAGAAAGGTGGGTAATACAAGAGGAGAAGAGGAAGAACTGGTTACATGCAAACTTATCAATGCGGTCTCCAAATCAATCACGTAAATATCACACAACGTTTTCTTCTTAATAATGAGGAAATCTGCGATAACGCCATGTATAATATATTCCATAATTATCTAAAAAGTGATAACAGAACATTATTCACTATTCATGCACTGCTAAGATTTATGCCTCGTGTGCGTTTTGTTTCGAAAAAATATAGCATTCTTCCTCTCTGGACCCTATATTCATTGGTTACATCATTGAGATATTGATAAAGTTGCAAGAATTATTCATCTATTTTGTCTGACTTGGCTCTCTCTCTGATTGCTAGTCTGCCTGTCAGTTTATGTGAGAGAAGGGAGTTGTGTACTTAGGTCCTATTGTTTGAATAGAGAAATTTTATAAATTAAGTCGTGCAAAAATAAAAAGTAATTGGAGAAAAACCAGAGTTTTATTGACCAAGTCAATCTTGTTTCATATTTGGTTGCCTGAAGGAATTCATAACGAGTGACCGTAAGTGCATTTTTTAATAAATTACAAATCAACTTGCATATCTGAGACAAAGTATTGGTTAGATGAAACTGGTTTAATAAATCGGGTATTCTAGAACCCCAAACATAGCACAAAAGACAAATATCTTTTGCTAGCAAGCAACGCCTCAGCCAAAAATGGTAGAACATAGTCCAGAGAATATACGGAATAATTTAACAAGCAATATTCAAATCTCACTTTCAAGACTTGCCAATACGTTGGGGAGATTCTAGACGTAATCGTTTCCATAAATTAATAAATCTATAGTAGCACAAACTTTCCTTTAAGTTATTAAATAAAATAGGTATTCCTAGTATCTGGTAAAGTGATATCGCCATCAAGATGCGTTTGAAAATCATTATCAATATGCGATATTTCAACTGAATCCTGAGTTTTATCACAGGGCAAATGTAAATCTACCTATGAGAGATATGAGTTGAATAACGTTTATTTATAGCATATTTTACAACAAACTGGCTAACACAAATGTGGTAACGTCCCTGACTGGTGAACGCCAGATTGTGGTTCGAGTGCTGCTCAAACTCGTTAAGTTTGTTTGGTCGCTGCAACCTCACCATACTTGTGAGCTAAGGAGCCTACATACATACATACATATATATATATATATATATATATATATATATATATATATATATATATATATATATATATATATACATATATATATATATATATATATATATATATATATATATATATATATATATCTGCTGAGTCATCAGCAGCCATTGCTTGGCCCTCACTGGTCCTAGCTTGGGTGGAGAGGGCGTTTTGGCGCTGATCATATGCATAGCCTACATAACCAGTCTCTAGGGCATTGTCCTGCTAGATATGATAATGTTACTGTCCCTTGCCTCTGCCATTCATGTGGGGCCTTTAAACCTTTAAACTGGAAACGCAGATCATAATAGGCACACTTTATGACGTTTCTTTTACTGGACGTAATGCCTTACAATTTATTTTACAAACACTTTTGAAATGTTCTTCCGCTCTGTTTTCATTATGCGGAAACAGCGCCTTGCTAAGAATCTTAGAAGAAACCCTTATAATAAATTACTCCAATATCCAGAAATTTAAGCTGGAAATCTACAGTAAATTTTTATCCCATTTATAAAACAAGAACGCTCAGGAGACAGTATCTCACACTACTGAATGCACGCTTTTCTAAAACGTGACAATTAAAGAAAAAAAATTACCTGACATTTACGTCTCAAAATCATTTCTTATTCCATTTCAAGGATCATATGGTTTCCATATCTAATCGATCTTAAAATTTCACCATCTAAGTATGGCCACTTAATAAAACAATCAAATTGGTTTTCATCAAATTCCGTACACCGGTCTTTAATGTTAAGCTACGTGTACACAGCCAGAAACAGGTGAAAATATTAAATTATTTTCCAGCTTCGCTGGTTGGGCTATTAATGGTGGTATTTAGGAGGTGAATTCTTTTTAAAAAGTAGAAAACGCATGTAATGAGGTTAGGGGTCAAATAAAGACCATTTTTATATTACGTTGTAAAGAATAACTTTTAATGTGG
>NC_090732.1:17830164-17835164 GCF_036898095.1 Palaemon carinicauda
CTCCAAATCCAACGCCAGCATCAGATTTGGAGCCATCAGTATATATAAAAGTCGATCCTCTATGTTCTTCAACATGTTCCATAAAAAGAGACCTGGATTCTAAGTCAGTCAAATTCTTCTTAACTCCAATAAAGTATCTACAAAAAGATATGTCAGGTAATTTCCATGGAGGCGTTGATGATACCTTGAATGGAAGCACCTTATTTCTAATTATATCCAGATTGTTTAATAATTGGTTAACCCGAAACCCAAAAGGTTGAGGAGATTTTGGGTGCAACTCAAAGTAGGTTGAGTGCCTTACAAGGCTTGCAGTTTGAAAGGCTGAAGAATTGGGGAGTCTTTGCAATCTAAACCAATACCGAATAATAGAGGACATTCGGTAAAGGTCCAGAGGCAACTCCCCAGCATCAACAAGGAGACTTGTGATAGGGGAGGTTCTAAAGGCTCCTGTGGACAATCTAATGCTAGCATGATGTATTGAATCTAGTATTTTTAACCGGCATGGGGTGGCTGAAGAATATACCTCACAACCATAACTAATTTTGGAAAATATCAAGGCCTTGTATAATTTTAAAATTGTATTGCGGTCTGCCCTCCATGACGTATAGGACAATACTTTTAAAAGATTCATAGCTTCAACACATTTAGCTTTTAATGCTTTTAAGTGAGAAACCCATGTAAGTCTACAATCAGATATCAACCCTAAAAATTTTGCTTCACTTGCACATGGGATCCGTTGACCTTTGATGTATATATCCGGGTCTGGATGTACTCCCCGTATACGACACAAATGGACAATTGTAGTTTTACTTGTTGAGAACTTGAATCCATTCATATCGGCCCAATGGATAATTTTATCAATAGAGAGTTGGATTTTTCTCTCAACCATTGCCATTCTGGCTCCAGCAAATGATATGGAGAGATCATCCACAAATAATGTTGCAAGAACATCCCGGGGAATGACTGAGGATATCCCATTAATTGCTAGTGCAAAAAGGGTTACACTCAGCACACTCCCCTGAGGAACTCCTTCTTCCTGGCACTTACTCTGTGATAGAGCTTCCCCAACTCTCACTTGGAAAACTCTATGTGAAAGAAATGACTGGATGAATAGTGGTAGCTCACCTCTCAATCCGCACTCATGGATTCTTTTAAGTATACCGTATCTCCATGTGGTATCATATGCCTTTTCAAGATCAAAAAAAACTGTCACATGGTGCTGTTTGGAAGCAAAGGCTTCACAAATGGAGGACTCAAGTTGTATCAGCACATCAGTCGTTGAGTGCATTTTCCTGAATCCACATTGAATGGGTGATAAAATATTCTTCTTTTCAAGGTACCATATCAGCCTTGCATTGACCATCTTCTCCATGATTTTACATAAACAAGATGTCAATGCAATAGGTCGGTAGTTTGCTGCTAAGAACTTATCCTTACCGGGTTTTAAAAAGGCTAAAATAATGGCTAGTTCCCAAACACTTGGATAACTATGATCATGCCATATTCTATTAAAAATGCTTAAAATAAATAACTTTGTATTAAAAGGTACATGTTTAATCATTGCATATGGAATTCCATCGGGTCCAGGGGCTGTATCGTTACAAGTAGCAAGAGCAGAATCAAATTCTCTTTCAGTAAAAGGAGAATTGTATGACTCTTGCTTTCTTGTTGCGAAGTTTAAAACTTTCTTTTCTTCATTGCTCCTATACTGGTGACCAGGAGCTGCTTGACACTTGCACGATACATTTGAGAAATGGTCAGCCAGGGCATTGCTAACTTCGGTTGCTCCAGTCATATACTGGCCATTTATCTTTAACACTGGTGGTGGGTTTGGGGTGAATTTTCCTGCTATCTTTTTTACTTTCCTCCACACAGATGATGTTGGTGTTCTACTGTTAATGGAGGAAACAAAGGACATCCAAGACTGGCGCCTAGCTTCTTTCATGGCACGGCGGAACTGTGCTCTACATTTCTTGTATATGACTAAATTCTCCTCATTACGGTGCATGCGCAATCGAGTTAAAGACTTTCTTGTGGCTCTGTGCAGGGCAGTTAGTTCTGACGACCACCAGGGGACTGGTCGTCGTCTGAATATCCCATTTGTTTTGGGAATGGAATTCGCTCCTGCTGTGTGAAGAGTTCCATTAAGTAAGTCTATGGCATCATCAACACTTTCAAACTGTTCTGCATTTCCTTCAATTTCACTTAACTCCCGAAATCTATTCCAGTCCGCCTTATCAAGATTCCATCGAGGTGATCTTTGTAAAGGTGGACCATTGTTGGTGTTTATAATGACTGGTGCATGATCACTAGTATGCCAATCATCTAATGTTCTCCAATTAAAATCGAGAAGACAGTTAGAGCTTGCAACTGATAGGTCAATGCAGGACAAGGTACCTGTCTGTACATGAAAATGTGTGGGCTCTCCTGTATTGAGGAGTCCGACATCTTCATTCTCCAAAATTGACGATATAATATTACCCCTTGCATTTGCTAAAACATCACCCCATAAAGGATGTCTACTATTAAGGTCTCCTAGTAAGAGAAAGGGTTGTGTTAGTTGTTTAATCACCTCTACTATATTATCATATGAGATGTTATCATTTGGAGGCAAGTAAAGAGAACAGATTGTGTATTTTCTCCCTATATCAATCTGTACAGCCACTGCCTGCAGAGGGGTACAGATAGACAAAGATATTTGGGGAACATCTCGACGAACGTATATAAGACTTCCCCCATGGCTCCCTGCTCGTTGATCATATGGTGTCCTATAGCTAACATACTCTCGAGGACAAGGAGTATTAGCATCGAATTTGCTTTCTTGTAGACATACTGTTATAGGGGAGTGCTCACGTATGAGGAGCTTAAGTTGTTCATATTTCGCCCTTAAACCCTGGCAATTCCATTGCAGAATGGAGGAAAAAACTATGTTTTATTTTTTGGAAGACACCTTAGATGAAGTCTTCCCAATGGCACTATTTGATCTAACAATGTTTCCCGGAGGTAACTCTAGAGAGGATCTTGATATAGTGGGTTTTGTGTTTCTCTTTTTCTTTGTGTCCTTTTGATCTAATTGTTGAGGAGGATGGTGGACCTCAACTTGAATTTCTGATTGGTTCAATTTACCTTCTAGTTGTTCAGAAACATCAGCAGACAAGATATCATATTTATTGAAAGTCGTGACTTTAATGTTTCTTATGGTAGGAGGAGAGAGGGAGGGAGGTCTCTCTCTTTTTCGATTAAAAGGTTGTGATCTGTCCGGTTTTTGCACCTTCCCCACTACGGGTTCACCAGGTAAATTGGTTTCGAGTGCAACCTCCATCAGATCAGGCAAGGAAACGGCCTGTGAGAGGTTTGTACTATTGTTTAAAATCGGAGTAGTTGGCTTTTGATTAATTTTCAGATCTTTAAGTGTCCGTTTTGATTTTTCCACAATTTCTGGATATAGATTTTCGATGGGACTTTCAACCTCTTTAACTACTTTCATTTGTTTCTTTATCTTAGAAGTAGAGATATAATTTTCGTCTGTGTGGTTTGGCAAGTTTTTCTTCAGAACCATTGAAAAAGGTTGCCCTGGTCTTATTTGCTTTTCAAGAGCTCTTTTACGAGCCTCTTTAAAAGTAACCCTTTCCATGGTCCTAATGGCCTGGATTTCTTTTTCAAAAATAAACTTTACACAGCTTTTAGATGTAGCTGGGTGTGCTTCCCCACAATGTATGCAATTAGGGTTTTCTATGCATACTCCATGACTACTTTTTCCACAGTTGGCACAAACAGCTGGCTTATTGTTTAGTTTTTCTTTACATTTCTGGCTTAAATGGCCATACATTTGGCAATGATAACATCGCAATGGTGACGGGATATATGGTTTTACCTTCAAAGATAGCCATCCAGCTTTTATAACATTTGGTAATCGGCATTGATCAAATGTTATAATCAGAGTAGCAAGAGGGATACGTTGTTCTCCAACTCTCTTTCTCATTCTGACTACTTTAACTACTCCTTGACTTTTCAGTTCATCCTCTATTTCTTTCTCCTCTATATCCAACAATTCTGGAGCATATATCACACCTCTACTCTGGTTGAAAGTAGGGTGTGAAACGCATTTTACGCTATGACCATTCAATGTTGTAAGTGTTTTTAACCTTTCACCTTGTAATGGGGACAGTGTCTCTATCAAGAGACTTCCATTTCCCTGGGGTAAAATTTTTGGCTGCCCTCCACATAAAGTAACAATTTCTCTATTAGCTTTAAAAACATTTATACGCTCATTTCTTCCGTTTTCAAATTCCAAGATAAAAATTTTTTCATAATTCACTACTTCATAGTGACCAGGTAATACTTCTACTTTTCTATATCTTTCTGTATTGTCATCATTTTTCACTCTCTCTCTCTTCTTCTCTAGCGTTTTATTATTCACATGACGTGAATAAGGTTCTAACGTTACAATGTTAGAACCCGAGTTGGAGCTGTCTGTACCGAGGTCCATGTTTGTATTTTCCAGGTCGTCAACAGAGGTGTTGGTTTTTTTTTGAAAAAGCAAGCCGGGTTATCCACCTCTTATCGGAGGATGTCAGTCCTCCTATCCCATGTGGCCCAACACGAGAAGAGGCTTCAGCGGGGACCAGTCCTCTATTAGAGAGGGGCTGCCTCTCTTAAGGTGGGCGTACACTGGTCAGTGGGGGTAGTTAGCCCCTCCCACCGTCGACTCCAATGCCTGGCGTCACCCATTACCCGCAAATATGGGTGACTTAAGACCGGATCACTGGAGCCCGACTCTTAACAGACTTGGTCTGCACCCAATGGGGTCTGCCAGAGGGTGATGGCGTCTAAATTGGCACAGGTTGAGATGGAATGCAGTCCATCCCACACTCTGCCAAATACAAAGCAGCATCCAAAGTAAAATCGAACATGCCAAAGTCGTCAACAATATCGAGCCCAAAAGGAAGAGATGGGAGAAAAAAAAGAAATAATCAAAAGTAAAAGAGAAAGTGCTGACT
>NC_090732.1:17840164-17847664 GCF_036898095.1 Palaemon carinicauda
TGAATCGGTACAGCTTTAAAAGTTCCAACTTGCACCAAATGTTCTTGTGTTGAACAGGCAGACATGAGTCTCTTTTCATAGTTTATATTTGAAAGATCTTTTAATCTTGTTACTGTTCTTGAAATATTTTAATTGTTTATTACTTCTCATAATTTTTTATTTCCTTATTTCCTTTCTTCAGTGGGCTACTTTTCCCAGTTGGAGCCCTTGGGCTTATAGCATCCTGCTTTTCCTACTAGGGTTGTAGATTAGCTTGTAATAATAATAATAATAATAATAATAATAATAATAATAATAATAATAATAATAATAATAACAACAACAACAAAACTCACTTGGGAATAAAATTAAAAACACTAAGAACTAAAATGAAAATGACCCCAACGAGGTCAAGGCTTGTCAGTGCACTGACATTTAAGTAAACTGTTCTCGTCGTGATTTCTTAGATTATCCGTTAAAGATTTCACATCCAATTATAAACGTTGACAACCTAGCGAACGAGACACTGCAAATTGATATTTTTTTTCAGTTTACCAAAGGGTAAACTTTTTCAGTAATATTACAAAGGGAAAAGAAACAGTTTTGCTAACGAGTAACCACTTTAGCAACCTTGTAAACTAATTGACACAATTATGAAAAATTAACCTATTGCATCCTATCACCTCGACATGACAAACGACACGAGCGCGCGCACGCACACACACATACACACACACTCATATACATATATATATATATATAATATATATATATATATAATATATATATATATATATATATATATATGTACATGTATATCTATATATATACATTATTTATATATATCTATATATACATATATATACACTGTATACATATGCATATATAACACACATATATACATATCTATATATGTGTGTGCGTGTGTTTGCGTATGCTGACGATAATTGTGTGTAAATATACGCATATAAACGCACTGGCTCATCTAGCAACGCTAGTAACAAAATAAACGATTACTAATGTAGATATCTAACTCGGGGAATCACTGTACCCCTCAGGATAGCCCTTACCACAAAATCTTTTTTTTACTATACTCCTAATTACCATAAACAGTACACTTAAAATTTGGAGTCACTGAACTCATTTACCGTACCTGAATTTCCACTTGTCCATCCCGTACCATGAAAGGAAATCTCGTTACCTATGAAGAAAAATAGAAAACTCGATTAATATATATATGTATACTGTAATTCGTGTGACACTTAGAAAAAAACACTCAATTCTGTAGTAGTAGAAAAAAAAAAAAACTTAATTCTATAGACACTCAGTAAAAGAAGTTGAAATTTAGGCTAGCTATAATTTTTATACAAAATCAAGAAGATTAGACTGTAAATAAATTTTCTCACATCTCTAATAGAGAAAAGGGTTCGGAAGGAAGTTGTGAAAAGGTAACTTATGAGAAATAAAAATGATGAATATGATGAATTACTGATCGCATTTGTAGATGATGTTTGTGAAATCAAAAGAACTTTTATTCAGTTCCATAAATTTAAATGTTCATTATCTTGTAAGCTTAGCGATTATCCGAGTCAACAGATTATTCTTGGTGGCAGACTAAACATATTATCGACTTCGTAAAGTAATTATAAATTACCGATGAAATTTGATGTCAACAAAGCAAACACATTTCCTAGCAATATGAAAACGGTGAGGAATAACACAATGAAAGTCATGATAGTGTTCAACCTTCGCAAAATTTAAAATCTTAACAGTCTAAAATAACACGAATATAGCAATTTCACCCATTTATGTTTTAATTTTGAATATTTAGACGGGCTTCTGCCGTAAGCAATTCTCAAATGCAAAGTCCTCATCCCGTGTAATTATGTACACCAAATATAAAAGTTTTATTCTTAATAGCAAATCAAAAAGAGAGCTCAGAATTCAAGGCGCTTGAACCTAGGAGAAACTACTTTTTTTGAGAATCTTTTAACAAAAGATTGGCTATCATAGACCCGTTTTCCTCAATGGTCTTATCAAATGACCAGTGGACTTACTTGTTCTTGAAGATAAAGTCCTTCGCTTTCCACAGATTCACTGTAAAGCAACTCAGTTCGGATATGTTTCAAGAAAGGGTATCTAACGAACACAAAACAGTTTCATAATGAAAAATGTAAAATGTTACGAATCTCATAGCTTAAGCACTGGGTTCTTTTTTGAATCATTGAAGTAAAATGTTCCACACTTTATGGATATCCGGAAACAATTTACTCAACTTAAACTCTAGTTACTATCAAGAGTGAGGAATAAGTCCTCTTTTGGTAAAAATCACACTAAATAAGTCTCCATTACCATGAAGTTTAAGTATACATGAAAGCAATGATCTCTCATGTATGTATTTAAAAACACCCACTGTTCACGGGTAAAGACACAGCGAAACTACTGCCCCGTTAATCTTGGGTAATAAACCTTACCGTTATGACAACTGATAGCGCAAGAAATAGAATTATCATAGACCGCCATTAGATAAGGAAATGCGAATATAAAACGGAATTAACATGTACCTGAAAATATGGAGAGCAAGAACATTCAGCATAGCTTCTGTAACTTGGTCTTCCACTGTCTTGGGTTAGAGATATCTTGTTTGAGGGTACACTCTGGCACACTATTCAATCTTGCTTCTCTTCCTCGTTGTTATTTTGAAGATTTTATCCTCTTATTTCCAAGTTTTTATATATAAAGTTTATATGTAAAAGATTTATTTTAATGTTCTTATTCTTAAACTTCTCTTGTCGTTTTTCCTTATTTCCTTTCCTCGCTGGGCTGTTTTCCCTGTTGGAGCCCTTGGGCCTATAGAATCCTACTTTTCCAATAGGGTTGTAGCTTAGCAAGTAATAATAATAATAATAATAATAATAATAATAATAATAATAATAATAATAATAATAATAATAATAATAACAAATACTCCAAAAATACCATAATCCAAGATCATATATTTTGTTTACCAGGTTTCCTACTAAAATTAATTAATTAATTAATTAATCCGTTATGAGAAGGCGGACGAAGTGAATATTAAATATGATTAGTAAATTATTGTGCATAATTGCTGGATTTCAGTTTTTAAAGGTGCGAACTGTTGATTGATAATGGACGACATAGCTTTCTCTGCGACAAAGTAAATGTTGTATCGATGTCCACCAAAACTGATCATTTAGAATTCTAGCGGATACCACTTAATGATTGATAGATTTGAGGTTTTCTGGCATCCTGACATATAAGGTCACTGACGTCCACTTAAAAATCCCTTCATGAACACCTATGTTTATTGCATTCCACAATTTCCAATAGATCTCTCGAACACCACACAAGGACATTCACAGGCATCCAAACCTTGAAATCAACATGCAAACCTCCAAAGTTCATAGGCGAAGGTAATGAGCCAAAAGAAATTTAAATGACAATACGAAGGATTAAGCTATAGACGTAGATAACTGCATGGGTGAGATTCATACTTTATAGAAATATTCGTTTAAGAAGCCGAGAAAATCCCACTACGCGAGTTGTCAGAAACGGTACAAGGTATTTCAGGAAAGCTGGCATTGATAGACCTCAAAAATCCTTGTAATGCTACGCTACATTAAAACAACAAAGCCTGTAGCTTTTTGGTTAAACATGATAAAAGGACCAAATCCATTATTTCAAACCATAAGTACACATACATAAACACATATACACACATTATATATATACATATATATATATATATATATATATATATATATATATATATATATATATATATATATATAAATGTGTGTATGAGCGTGTGATTCTTATATACACATACATACATACATAATATATATATATATATATATATATATATATATATATATATATATATATATATATATATATATATATATACACATATATATATATATATATATATAATATGAGTATATAAATGTGTGTATGTACATACGTATGTATGTATATAAAAACGATTTTATCAGTGACACGTTCTAATAAAAACCCGAATAAAATATTTAAAAGATGAAAAAAATATGAATAGGAAGCGGAACTGCTCATTACGAGTTTAAAAGAAGTATTTATGCTGCAATGATCGTAAAAACTGAAGCTATCTTGCACGCAAATGCTGAAATGAGACGGGCAGTAAAAACTATTATAATTCTCAAAATAAGAAATGTAGTCAATTGCCAGTTTGCCTCCACACGTTATATTATTATTATTATTATTATTATTATTATTATTATTATTATTATTATTATTATTATTATTATTATTTACTTGCTAAGTAACAACCCTAATTGGAAAAGCAGGATGCTATAAGCCCAAGGACTCCAACGGGAAAAATAGCCCAGTGAGGTAAGGAAATAAAAAAATAAAACTACAGGAGAAGTTTAAGAATTAAAATATTAAAATAAATATTTCGTATATAACTATAAAAACTTAAAAATAACAAGGGGAAGGGAAACAAGATAGAATAGTGTACCCGAGTGTACCCTTAAGCAAGAGATCTCTAGCCCAGGACAGTTGAAGACCATGGTACAGGGGCTATGGCCTAACCAGGACTAAGAGAACAATGGTTTGATTTTGGAGTGTCCTAGAAGGGCTACTTACCATAACTAAAGTCTCTTCTACCTTTACTAAGAATAAAGTAGCCACTGCACAATTAAAGTGCACTAGTTAACCCCTTGAGAGACGAAGAATTGTTTGATAATCTCAGTGTTGTCGGGTGTATGAAGAAAGATGAGAATGTGTAAAGAATAGGCCAGACTATTCGGTATATGTGACGGCAAAGATAAAATGAGTCGTAAACCAGAGAGAGGAATCCAATGTAGTTCTGTCTGGCTAGTCAAAGAACCCAATAACTCTCTAGTAGTAGTATCTCAGCGGGTGGCTCGTGCCTTGGCGAACCTGCTACCATAAAGTTACAAAAAAATTAATCGCAAATTACTAAGCATAAGAAATATGAGAATTAATCTCTTCCCTCAAAAGCAATTCCTACTTTTCTGGAACCCTTCTCCACCGTAGAGTCAAATTCGCTTTATGTGAATTATGGATTCCATAAGAAGTCCAACCGGTAACCAGATTTCATAAAAAAATGGTATATACACATACACAGATATATATATATATACATATATATGTATACATATATATACATATGTATATGTATACATATATATATACATATATACATATGAATACATACATATATATATATATATATATATATATATATACATATATACAGTGTACCTATATATATATATATATATATATATATATATATATATATATATATATATATATATATATATAAATATATACATGTATATATGTATATAAATATATATATGTATATATATATATATATATATATATATATATATATATATATATATATATATATATATATATATATATCTATATACAGTGCATGTATATATACACATATATACAGTATGTGTGTGTGTGTGTTTGTGTGTTGGGTGTGAGCGTCCATATGACCAATGGGCAGGGAAAGTAATACAAATCGACCAAACACGGAACCCTACGACCATGGAAATTAAACATCATTACTCAGAGCGAGATACTACATTAATGTATAACTTTAGTTTCACCTTCTCATCGAGTCCCACTTCTCTTGACAAAGGTTCCACAAATCACCACCTAATCAGCCACCACTTCCACGATACACAAAAACTTTTATGGGAAAACAACGACGCTGCAGGTGGGGAAAAATTGTGATAATCGCACACTCGGGTGAAATAAGACTTTAATTAGCAAAAGGAGAATATGAAACAATCCTTCAGGCCCGGTAATTCACCCGGAAAATGGAACCGCCCGAATGACAATTACGAGATAATCAGTATCATTGACCCTTTTTCTTCCTCAATTCCGTCTCTTTAAATTACCACGTGAGGTCGTTAGAGACTTTAATTCCATTTTTAATTTGTTCAAGGGTAAAATCATGCGAGTTGGCAGCCGGTTCTACGGATTGCAGAGACAAGAGTCAATTTCGCATTGACATAAACATGATAAGAATGTACAGAAAACCTACATTTTCTCTTTGTTTTCTATAAATTTCATTCAATTCCAATGTATTTTATTTGAACTTTGCAAAAAGTAATCCTATTCTTTAACCTTGACTGATGACCAAAATTAACTTCAATTCAAAATAAAACTGTAAATAAACAGAATGTGTCTACAAAAGTGTGGATTGTTATTACTTTTGCAACTGGGCTGGTTAATACATTCAGCTACCATTGCATGTCGAACCTCCATGACTTCCTTCCCACGGGATAATCCCGACTCGCGAACACGAATATTGACATCAGAATTAATGAAGTCAGTTTACCACAGAATATGGAGAGATCTATATAACGCCATGACTGAGCGTCCCTTTCCTAACAAGAATATCACGCTGGTGGCAACCGAGGGTTAATGCGACTTAGATGGATTCCCAGAAAAAAAGCGCATCGTAGATGAAGAGATGCATTATCTACATACGTCAGCTTGTTTCATTTATTATTATTGTTATTATTATTATTATTATTATTATTATTACTTGCTAAGCTACAACCCTAATTGGAAAAGCAGGCTGCTGTAAGCCCAGGGACTCCAACAGGGAAAATAGCCCAATAGTCCAGTGAGGAAAGGAAACAAGAAAAAAGAAAATATTTTAAGAACAATAACATTAAAACAAATATTTGCTATATAAACTATAAAAACTTTAAAAAAAAAAACCAGAGGAAGAGAAATAAGATACAATAGTGTGCCCGAGTGAACCCTCAATCAAGAGAACTCTAATCCTGGACAGTGGAAAATCATGGTACAGAGGCTATGACACTACCCAAGACAGTGGAAGAACATGGTACAGAGGCTATGAAACTACCCAAGACTAGAGAACAATGGGTTGATTTTGTAGTGTCGTCCTCCTAGAAGAGCTGCTTACCATAGCTAAAGAATCTCTTCTACCCTTACCAAGAGGAAAGTGGCCACTGAACAGTTACAGCGCAGCAGTTGACCCCTTGGGTGATGAAGAATTGTCTTATTTAAGCACGTGTACGTATTACCCACTGCATTTAGTTAACATGATATCGACATAGATTTATCCAGGTTTCTAGCAATTCATATTGCCAAGTTAAATAACGAAAAAAACGTCGTGGGTTTAGTATCATTGTGACCCCGTCTGGTGATCGCTGGACTGGGGTTCGAGTCCCGCTCAAGTTCGATACTTTCTTATAGAGTATGCAACCTCACCATCTTTGTGAGCTAAGGATGAGGAGGGAAGTTGGGAGAGCCTTCAAGTCTACCTGCCAAGTCATCAGCACCCACTGCTTGGCCCTCCCTCGTCCTAGCTTGGGTGGCGAGGGGGCATTGTCACCCCTTGCCTCTGCCATTCACGAGCGTCCTTTAAATAAAAAAAAAAAAAAGATGATTTATTATAGGTAGATATATTGCTTTATTTTCCTTTCGGATATTTTT
>NC_090732.1:17850164-17867664 GCF_036898095.1 Palaemon carinicauda
TTGGCACGTTTTTCAACTTAGGTTAATCCTACGCATATAGGATGAGTTAACGTATCAACCTTGAACAATAAAAATTATTATTATTATTATTATTATTATTATTATTATTATTATTATTATTATTATTATTACTTGCTGAGCTACAACCCTAGTTGGAAAAGGAGAATGCTATAAGCCCGATGGCTCCTACAGGGAAATAGCCCTGCGAAGTAAGGAAATAAGGAAACTGCAAAAGTAATTAATTGCAGAAATTTCAAACGGAAATTTAAACGAAACTGCAAAAGTATGATATAAGCGACAGGTGGTCAAAGTGAAGCAAATGCCGATCAATAAAGTAACACCACACCGGGACTGGTCAATATCTAAATAGATGACCACCAATGAATGAAAGTTAGTTGCATGATTGTTACACAGCTGGTCTCTTTATCAATGCAATTAAACAACACTGGGTTTGGACAAGTGTCTGGATGGGTAACCAATAATGAATGGCACACCTCGTTTTTAAATGAGCAATCGTGACCATTCTTGAAACTTGCTAAAAGTCCTTGAGAGACTATTGGGAGTGGTTATGAGTCACAGTGAGAGTTTAAAATGTTAACATAATTGAAGAGTAATCGAGAGTTGAAAATATCACATCGTAACTTTACTAGGTCGAAATAATTAACGAGGAAAAAGTTCATTACCTTTTAATTCACTATTCTACAGCCAAAAGCATACGTGAAAATCCCATCAAGTACCCCACATTCCCAGCTTATATTTCGTCAAATTCATCGTCATTTGAATCACTACTTTCATCATTCATAATGTGCATTCTTATGAAACGAGCTAAAATCTCACCAAACTGACTATTGAATAGCAAAATTCCACATATTGGAATCCCCACGAGTTGAAAAGAAGACAAATAAATGAAGATAATCAAATTATTATTATTAATATTATTATTATTATTATTACTACAAGCTAGGGTATAACCCTAGTTGCAAAAACAAGACGCTATAAGCCCAAGGGCTGCAACAGGGAAAAATAGTCCAGTGAAGAAAGGAAACAAGGAAATAAACAAACTACAAGAGAAGAATAAACAATGAAAATAAACTATTTCAAGGAGAGTAACATCACATTAGATCCTTCACATATAAACTATAAAATCTTCAAAAATAAGAGGAAGATAAAACTATTGAACAGCATGCGCGAGTGTACCTTCAAGCGAGAGAATTCTAATCGAAGAGAATTGAGGGCCATGGAACGAATCGATAAGAAAGAAATGTGGGAATATATAAAGTTAAAGAGCAGTACCATCTCTACTATAGAATCTCATTTGTAATATATCACAATAGTCAGAACTCTACTTAACGCATCCACATTAACTCATTTATCTATAGAGGTCAACGTATAGGGTATGGTTCCCATTTTCAAGGCTGCAAAACATATGGCGCCACATAAAAAGATGCAAAAGCTGTTACAAAAAAATAACAACAGAGATCATAAAATTGAATCATTATTCAATATAAAATCAATATGATTACCTTGAATAAGAAATATATCTTTATAGGACATTGGATAAAGTAGATGAATATATTGTATGTAGTGTAACCATTTGAAGTTTTTGGTTCGAAAGTTATAGAGCAATATTTCTATCTTAGTTGCATGTTCCATTTTGTATCCAAAATGCCTCATGATTCAATTTACATTTTCGTATCTGAATAACTTTTGAAATGACAATGTGTTTTCAAACGTTAGCTTCTATGTTAAGTAAGCTTCTGGTCATTTAGTTTATATACGAATTCCTACAAAGAAATTCCATGAAGTACGTCCGAAATTTTCATTATTGAACGAAACAAAACGTCTGGAGCAAGTAGTAAAAATGTCCTAATTTCACCTATATATGATTATAAACAAAAATGCACAAATTTAATGCAATTTGGTACAGTCTTATTAATATCAGCTATGTCAAATACACACAATCATTAAATCAAGTTTTCTTTAAGAAGCGAAAATACTAATTACTAAAAAACCTACCACACAATTATATACAACTGCCTGGTCTCATTTAATTATGAAAATAATTGTGAAAGTAGAACAACCAAGTTACAAAGATGAGAATTGTCGGAATTGTCGTCTCTTTGGTTTTAAAAATCAAAATGCAGAATTGAAAACTACAGGAACATGTCTTTTCGCATATTCAATAACCATGTTTTAAATAAAACCTCTTATAATAGAAAACTATGTAATATAGGTTCTTTGTAAAAAAAAAAATAAAAAGCTGTCCAAATGAATCATTTCCATGGAGTATCCCAACTAGCAAAATCTTAATACCCCAAAAAGTGTCAGGGGTTTATCCAAAAATAATGTCGGCAGTAAACAATTGCAAGAAAAAGTAAAACTATTTGTTGCTTCATGTTCCCTAATAGAGGCATTAGGTTAGGATATGCGAGTCTACTTGTGGCCTTTGTCAACGCACGAATAAAATGAGATAAATTAGGAATTATATTAATTGGACATACAAACACTAACATTTTCAATTTATATAGAAAAAATTCACATTTCAACCGGCTATTTCTTCAAGAAAGAAAAAATAAATAAATAAATAAATAAGTTAAATTTGATAAGTCAACTTCTACATATCGCCTGCCAACTAACTGACAGACAGACAGACACCCAGCTAAGCATGACAGCGGTAAAAGTCGTATTCGACTTCAGTGAATGTAGTAATAACCGTAGCTGTTCGTGTAATCGTGTGTAATAGTGAAAAACGATACGGTCATAAACTTTTGACGGTCTTTTTAAAGACCAAAATAATGAATAACTCTGCATACTTCTGCTCTATGTAGGTCATAAAAACGCACACGCGGATGAAACTTCATAACTGCTATTTCAGACAACAAAGGAACAATTACTTCCCTTCGCATTTTTTAACATAGACTTTTTTTTAACTTGAATTATAACATATTTCTGGTAATTCCGAAAACTTCCATATGTCCTAGTGCTAAAATATAGGGTACGGCAGAAGATATAATTTATTGCTAAGCTTGAATTTTCAATATGTGCCTTTAAAAAAAAAAAAAAAAAAGAAAAAAAAATCAAGATACAAAAAATTGCACTGTATTTTAGGGGCACATAAATAATACAAAATTAGACAAAACCCATGAATGTCAATTTAAATTCAAAACATTTCTCGAAATTGAAATGTAATACGTACAATTTATCTATAGCTTCTAATTGTGAATTGCAGTATATAAAAAAAAAGGCTTAAAAGGAAATCCGAAATCGGCGTATTTCTAGGTCAACCTTCCACTTACCCTTCCACGTAATTATAAAAGCTAATTGCGATTCCTAATTGCCGTAATTACCTTAACCTCATCACTCAAAACCATTTACTCAGGCTATTGGCATATTTGAAGCTGCCGTCTTTCCTTATTTTTTTTTTTTTTTTATTCTTTTTGAGATATTACAGTACTTTTTATATTCAAAGACAATTATTCATTTTCGTATACTTAAACGACGGTTAGCTAATATATTCTGTTATATTGGTCATATATATATATATATATATATATATATATATATATATATATATATATATATATATATTTACAAATATTTCTATAAATACATATAGGCATACATCTGCATATACATATATGTACATCTATATCTATATCTATCTATCTATCTATCTATATATCTATCTATCTATCTATCTATCTATCTATCTATCTATATATATATATACACACACACACACACACATATATATATATATATATATATATATATATATATATATATATATATATATATATATATATAATATATGTGTGTATCTGCACACATGATACATACATAATTACACACATATATCGATGGTGGGTTTAAAACTAAAACCGGTACATATCCATAAATACAATATATATATATATATATATATATATATATATATATATATATATATATATATATATATATATATATAAAATATATGTGTGTATCTGCACACATGATACATACATAATTACACACATATATCGATGGTGGGTTTAAAACTAAAACCGGTACATATCCATAAATACAATATATATATATATATATATATATATATATATATATATATATATATATATATATATAATATATATTATATATATATAATATATATTATATATATAATATATATTATATATATATAATATATATATATTATATATATACATATATATATATACACATATATATATTGTATATACACTCCGGTAGCGAAAGGAGTTAGACAGGGAGACCTCAGCTCTTCTAAATTATTCACACGTGCCTAAAATTTGTTACGATTTTAGATTGGAAAATGTAGGAATCAACATTAATGGGGAATACCTTAGCCACTTACAATTTGCGGATGACACTGTTCTATTTAGTGAATCATATGGGGAATTGCTAAAGATGATAGAAGATTTTAAAACAGGAAGTAAAAATGTAGGACTGAAAATGAATATGAGTAAAACTAAGATAATGTTCAATGAAGATGCTGACAACAAATAACGGTTATGAACGAACCTCAAGGTATTGTTAATGAATATATATACCTAGGACAGACAGTAAGTGTTTCCCCTGGACATGAAACCAAAAATAAAAGAATGATAAGCATGTGATGGAGAGCTTTTAGTAAACAGAATTAGAATTAGACATTAAAAGTAAAAAACCACTTTCTTCAAAAAGAAAAGTATCTAATCACATGCTCCTACCAGTATTACCTCATGTTCTAAGGCTTTATTTAGTAAGGCTACAAGTTTTTTATGCGTAAGCTAGTTACAACTTTAAGATCTATGGAAAGAGCAATGATGGGAAAAAACTGAGATAGAAAACAGTAACATGGATACGAGAGCAAACTAAAGTAGAGGATATTATAATAACACATAAGAAAAAGAAATGTACATGGACAGGACATATGAAGAGAATAGCAGACAACAGATGTACATTAAGAATAGCAGAATTGATCACTAGAGACTACATAAGAAGCAGGGGAAGGAAGAGAAGACGATGGATTGATGAGCTAAGAAAAGTTGCTGGTATAGACTGGCATAGAAAAATCATAAACAGACGCGTGTGGAAGGACATGTCCCAGGCCTTTGTTATGCACTAAAATAGTTATGGGGGATAATGATGATACATCATACAGTATTTAGTGAATATGAAATTTATATGTAAACCAATCATTTCTAGTTTGGAAATAGGGATGCATCCGTCTTTTTAAACTGAAACGCTGAAAAGTAGAGAGAGAGAGAGAGAGAGAGAGAGAGAGAGAGAGAGAGAGAGAGAGAGAGAGAGAGAGAGAGAGATAACCATACATTATCGACAAAGCTGAAAATGTTTCAATCATTTTGGACAGATCGTTTTCGCCCTTATTACCGCATATAAAAAGAATAAAACAGCTAATTATGAAAATTGCACTCCTACAAAAATTATTTAAAAGTTTATAAAACCATTCAAGTTAACTTGTTTCCATATTTTTCGAATCCTGGAAAGCTGAACATTCATGTATTCTTCCATACCACAAATTGACTGTTTGCTTATAGCAAATGAGAGAGAGAGAGAGAGAGAGAGAGAGAGAGAGAGAGAGAGAGAGAGAGAGAGAGAGAGAGCAGGTGAGCAGCCATTAAGCATAATGAAGTTATTACTATTGCACGAATGTTTACCGCAAAATGGCCTCTTCGGGTCTCTACACTTCCCACTTTAGGTCATTCAGACTCCTTAATTACCTCTTCAACAGCTGAAGGGAGGACAGGGTCGTAGGGAAAAGCCATAATTATATGCAACGAACAATCCCAAGAGTTTGATTGTAAGGAGGCGTTACCTACCCCTTTGTCTTTAGTCCTAATCAGTCAAAATGGGTACGTACTTTGAAAGGCCTGGTTTCTCTTGGCTTTACTTTACTGCTTATTGCAATTGCTACCTGCGATTGGCGGGGGAATATACATTTCTGCATACTGCTGTTTTCTGTGTGGATGAGCATACGATTGGTTTAAGTATAATGAGAGAGAGAGAGAGAGAGAGAGAGAGAGAGAGAGAGAGAGAGAGAGAGAGAGAGAGAGATTATTGTCAACGAGTAATGTAATGGGATATGGTTAATGGCTTTTGCTCGATGGATAGAGGGGGTGACCTGCTTTATATGTGTAACTTTGATTACCATAAATATTTTAAAGTAAAAAGTCATAAAATTATACACGAAAAATTCTAAGCTACAAAACAGACCTTACTTGAGGTTAAGTGAAGCAATGTTAAAATTTTCTTCCAAGTCATTCATGAATGCTTTTGAAAAGAGTCTATAAAAGGACCATCAATATCTCTGAAGCCACTAAAATATATCTCATGACCTTTATGATTTGCTGTATGATTAGCATTAAATTTGCACTTATACGTGCTCTGCTATCTTACCGAATGAGAACACGGATTCTAAGTCTTAGCAACTGTAAGTTAATGACACCTGTGACCAAGAAGGGCAACTCTTAAAATCAGAGTAATCTCATGAAAACCATAAATTTAACATTTTCGGAAAAATTTCGAATATGTAATGAAAGGTTCCAAGCATTGCCTACTTGAATCTTGATCTATACGTTTAGCCACAGACATTCAGACAGTATATATTGCACTACACACACACACACACACACACACACAAACCGGACATAAGAGGATCATAGAAAATTGAATTATAAGGACTTTCAAAGGCCGAATTACTGACAAATCTACAAAACCACCATAGAAAACTAATAGTTATCAATAATCTTCGTAGATCCAATATAGCCAATCAATGCTGCTCTACGTAAGACTCCTTTTCCCGAAGTTGGTGAATAATGCACCTCCTTCTTCACTCTAGAAGAAGGTGTTTGTAATGACTAGCACCCAGCTCATCGGATAGGGAGAGGATTCCAAAGCTGTTAATGTGTTCATATTGCCTGTGTCATGAGGACTTATGGCAGCTCCCCATGGGGCTTTGTTTTCTCCAATACAAGCATTGAAATCTCCTTGTAAGACAACCTTGTCAGTTCTGCTGATGTTTTGTTGCAAGGCACCCAGGGCACTATGGGTGTCTTAAATATTTTCTTCGGCATTCCATGCTGAGGCATGAGCAACAATGTCTCAAGAAAATTCCCTTTTGCCGGTGAAATATGCCATCTAGAGAGACTCACCTAGGGATTCACCAAGGATTCATGGCGTAAGTGTTATTGTGAGGACTACAGTACTCTCAAACATACTTGAAGGTACTACGGATTTCAGTGATTAACTCATGACCTGGCATATTTTACTGGCAAACAAATTTTTTCTTGTAAATGAAAATAATTAAATACACCTTTTACAGTTCCCTTGATGTAGTGCAATAAAACATCAGCAGAACTGACAAGATTGTCTTAAGAGAGATTTCATTGCTTGTAATGGAGAAAACAAAACTCTGTGAGGCTTTGCTATAGCTCATCCTGGTACAGGCAATATGAACACTAACAGCCTCAGATTCCTCTCCCTACCCGTGAGGTCTTGCCACTACGGGTCTAGGCGGATTTGTCTAAAACAATTTGCCTAAATCAATTCGTCTAGACCAATTCGTCTAAAACAATTTGTCTAAAATACAATATGTCTAAAATAAAAAAAAAATAAAAAAAATAATCAAACTAATCAAATCAAATAAACGAAAATTGAAAAAGGTGAATAAAAAAAGTTATTTACAGAACTGTAATGATTGTTTTGAAAAGGAAACAATCTTTCCTGAATTTCTATCTTTTCTTATCGTTTTACTTCTAAACCATGGCCGTTTACTAAAATTAGTCGTTTACTGTAATCATAACGGCTGTTCTGTTAAAAACAGATATGGAAAAAAATCCTTCTTCATTTTACACAAACAAAACAAGTTCTTATTATGGTAATATTCAAACGGGTTACACCTATAGTCCAAAATGCCTCTTGAATTCATCGAATCGGAAAAAAGTCGTAAGAAATTAGTTGAGAATGGATTTACATTTTACAAAAATGGTGAAAATGACGAACGAGTTTATTGGAAGTGTGATAAATATCCAATAACAAAATGCCGCGCTCGTATAATTACGGCAAATGATCACATAGTAAAATCATCTACAAATCACAATCATGTATTAGATATGGCCGAAAGTGCAGCAAAGGAAATTGTGACAAAAATACGTCATCTGGCTAAGACAACACAAGACGCACCCAGATCACTTCTATCTAATGTGCTCGAAGATTGCGATCAAGCTGTTGCTCCGAAACTTCCCAAGGTGCAAAGTATGAAGAGAACTATAAGATCTATAAGACAACAAACCCTCGCTGTACCAGCCCTACCGTCAACATGCAGTGAAATCGTTTTTCCACCCGATCTAACCATAACTTTTAAAGGTGATCAGTTTCTGATGTATGACTCGGGACCGGTTGAAAAGCGTATAGTCATATTTGCAACCAAGCGGAATTTACAGTGTTTATCACAAAGTAGTCAATGGTATGCTGACGGAACATTTAAAACTGTACCTTTGCTATTTCATCAGTTATATACATTTCATGGACTAAAACAGTAAGTGTCGTTGCCACTTCTTTTTGCATTATTGCCAGATAAAACAGAAGAAACTTATATAGATTTTTTACAGCAGTTAAAGAAGCTTGAACCTTTGTGCGCACCACTATCAATAACGATCGATTTTGAGAAAGCTATGATGAATGCGTGTCTGAAGGAATTTCCAAATACAGAACAAAATGGTTGCTTTTTCCACTTCAGCCAATGTATTTTCCGTGCAATACTAAATAATGACCTAAAACGAAAATATGAAACAGAAACCAGTTTTGCTCTATAGATGAGGATGCTACCAGCATTGGCATTCGTACCCGTAGGTAGCGTAATAGACACGTTTGAATTATTGTGTGATAACAACACCTTCCCCCATGAAGCACAAGATGTCCTTGATTATTTTGAAGACACCTGGATTGGGAGGCCTAATAGACGGTACGGTCGACATCCACCTCTTTTTCCACATATGTGGAATATGTATTCTAGAGTGCTTAATAATCTTCCTAAAACGAACGATGCCGTCGAAGCATGGCATCGTGGATTCGAAACTGAAGTAGGTGTACATCACCCCAATATATGGAAGTTCATCAACTGTTTAAAAAAAGAACAAAGTTTAAATGAGGTACGAATTGAGCAATATGTTGCAGGGATGGAGCGAGAACCACCAAGGAAGCGCTATCAAGATTCGGCGCGTCTAAATAGTCTTGTTCAAACTTTTGATCAAAATAATAATATTGATTACATACGTGGTATTGCCCACAATATTTCTTTTTAACTATAAAAGTAGTTTTTTCAAAAGATATTCTTTTAATAAAACCTTTATTAATTTTTTTATGTATTAAATTCTACATTTTAATTTTCTATATGAATGTATTTTATTAATTTTAGGCTAGGCTACCTGTTTAGTTTTTTTTCCTGTAATTTCTCCCTTTATGTAATTCTACATCTAATTCTGCATTTAATAAATATATTGCTTCATTTTATTTTATTTTATTTACCATAATTTTCTTTACCTCGTTCACACTTTGAACTACCATTCCCCATTATTATTATTATTATTATTAAAAAAGGAAAGCGTAAATAGTATCTTTTGAGAAAAAATAAACAAGAAACCAGTTATTCTAATTTCTTTCTAGAAATAATTATCTCAAATCCTCCTAATTGCCACTTTAAGGTGTGGAGTTGATGAGTTCCTGAAGTTTTTTATTTTAGACATTTTGTTATTAGACAAATTGTACTTTAGACAAATTGTTTTAGACGAATTGGTCTAGACAAATTGATTTAGACAAATTGTATTTTAGACGAATTGTTTTAGACAAACTCGCCTGATCCCTGCCACTACAAACACAGAACTTAAGATCAAGGGCATTCTCAAACACATGGATGTATTTGTGATCGGAACACTAGCATGTGTTTGACTGCTATTTGGTTGCTGTAGTTGGGCTAAAAACATGGGTTTCACTAGAACTTTTTTTTAATTTTTCAATACCATGCAAAATCTCTGGTGTTTTTGTATTCATCTGAACATAATTCAAATTCAAAGGCAGGCGACAAGGTATACGATAGTACTGGCAATATACAGTAGCGAGTCTGCAGTTAATGATCATAGACTCTTATAGCAATGTGTTATAAAATTTCCAACTATTGACAATACATAATTTTTCAAGACGTATATTCACAAATGTAACTAGTAAAGAGACAATGGAAAGGAAAGAAATTTCCAAAAGAATATGTTTTAGTACAAAATTAATGGTACAGTGCGCTGATGGATAGAGTGATGCTAGGATAATCATCTGGAAGTACCTATATGTGATTATAAAATTAAGACAGACGAGTTTCATAAAGAAAAAAAAAATGGGAAAAAAATAGGCCACAGTTAGAGATTATATCATGTGCGCGTAAAATTCAGGAATCGTTGTTATAAACTCAGCAGGGAGCATTTGATAGCATGCGAAACTTAAGAGATGGAAAACATTAGTTGAATGAGTATATAATAGATTCAGTTGAATAAAATGACAGAAGCGAAGACCGGGATACATGTATATACTAGGACCCACACAAACTATGTATTATAGAAGAATGGATAAGGTAGTCAATTAGTAAGCTATGAACAATGAATTTATGGAGATCAAGAATTCACTCTACAAAAAAGTAAGAGAAAAAGATTAGTAAGCAAAGGGATGACCAAAGATTACGAGGATGCTGCCAGAAGCGAATGTTATAACCCCAAAGTAAATGAAATAATTATCTTGGAGAATTGTTGAAATGGAGGATAGGATGCCACCTACAAGACCGTGGATAGGAATGAGTTGTCTAAAGCCCATATCTGGAAACTGGTTTCAGTGGAAAATACGGCCATCCATCGATTTGTAAGTAAATACACAAACGAAGCCTAGCCTCAAAGAATAGTGGTAGTGAGATAATTAAAGCTCTAAAAATATAACCCATAAAGTTGAAAGAGAATTACAACCTTCATACAATAGGTAATGTTGCAAACAGCAAATATGTTCGTCCCTCTCATTTCAGTCCCCCATTTATTTCCGTTCTCTGGTAGTCTTCCAATAAACTCTACCCCTATTTTTTTTAAATGTGTGTTTTTCACACCGGAAAATGATACACAACCACAAAATAATACCTTATTTGTAGATGATTCAGGACAGCCAAGATGACTGGCAACTTCACTCGAAGGGAACATGGGCAATGAAAAGTTTCATTTCCTATTCAATTTTTTTAGTGAAGAACATAAATATACCACCTTTTGTGGTCAATTTTACTTCCTTTACATTACAAAGAGAATGAGAAAGGTATGACTCTGAACTTTGAACGTTATTTAGATGTTACCAAGGAACTAAGATGGACTTTTTTAATATTCCATTTCATTAGGTTTACTTTATTGTTAGCTAAAAGGTTTATGCTAAAATCACTATGCTATTGTTAAAAGACCTACAAACATTATAGAAACTAATATAAATAAATTTAGAGAAATCAGTTACAGTATGTATCCAGAAAATATTCATCAGATAAAATCTTGAACTTGATAAAGAAAAAGGAGTTTGATAGCTATTGAAAACGAATTACCGACAATCAGTACAAAGACAATATAATGGGGTACAAAAAGATTATGGTTGCATTAGAAGCCATTCAGCGTAAGTTTTTTTTTCAGCTTTAATCTATCTACAGTACGTACAGTACGTCCTCGATACTATTTGTTACTCTGGGTTTATTAAAAGGTAGTTTGTACACCAAATCAACTAAGTAATTGCTGCACATAATCTGCTTCCTTGAATACAAATTTACGATTGTCATGGTCAATAAAGGATTGAAAAGTTTCAGTAATGCTACATCAAAGTCACCAATATGCAAATTTGTCCTGTAATAGAGCGCTGGTCTGTCCATTAAAAGGGATTATTACCTCCGCCACCGAAGTTGGAAGGAGGTTATATTTTACCCCATACTTATGTTTGTGTGTGTGTTTGTTTGTGAACAGCTTTCTGACCTCAATTTTAATCGTAGAGAGTAATGAAACTTGCAGGGATTAACTGCAAAAGCTAGAAAAGATTGAATTTTGGAATGTCAAGGTCAAAGTCACGGTCAAGCAAAATGCCAAATTCACGCAATCAGCCATAAATTTGGACACGGTTGTCACAGAGACTTCAAAGTTGGTTCATTATTATTATCATCATCATTACTAGCTAAACCACAACCCTAGTTGGAAAAGCAGGATGCTATAAACCCAAGGGCTCCAACAGGGAAAACTTGCCCTGTAGAGCGAAAATAAACAGAATAGTGTGGGGTCCTTTTCATATCACATCGTAGTCTAAAATATTTCATACCAATTTGGCCATACAAATTGTAAATACTAAAAGTTGTCCCTGTCAAGAATGAAAATGGCCCTAACAAGCAATAAATAGTCTCAATAGGGAATGGAAAGCGATTTGAAATTATGACTAATGTTTAAAGCAGCCTCTCTCCCTCTCTACTCGGTTATAATTATATGCCACAAACCATACATACAAAAACTATCACATCTTTGTTCAGTAAAGCATCTATAAAGACAAATAAAATTGTCAATATTTTAATGATAACTATTTATGAGAAATCTCATTTATGCATGATTCTAAAATGAAAACTTATAAAAACCTAATTCAAAAACTAGTGATTTGTCAAAACCGTTTCTTAAAAGTAAATACACCATCTGACCGTTTCCTAAACGTAGACACACCATCTGACCGTTTCTTATTAGTAAAGACACCATCTACACCAAGTTTCCTCACCCAGTTCCCAAATAAATAGCATAAAATAAATGAAAACTCCAAGCACCAGCAATAAGTCGAAGGATATCTGAGCGAAAACTTTACCATCCCATTCCTCGGAAGAACCCTGATAATCTTAAAAACCTTTAAAGCTTACTTCTGCCTGGCTGGGTTGGACCGATCGGACTTCAAGTAAAGTGGTAATTATAAGCTTAGCAATTACGAGACGTCCTGTACCTGATAATTTGACACAAAAGTAAAAAAAATGTTTTTCTTCAAATTTAACAGACACGGGACTATCATTCCTCCAGATAAATGTTAGAACCTTGGGTGAATGCACCACTCTTATTTCATCTACGTAGAGTGGGCTGGGTTAGAAATTGGAGCGGTCATTTGCCCTCTACTGATAACAATTAGCTCTTGTTTTCTATACGTGTCATTATACCTTTAGGTAACCATCTGGAAGACTAAGCATGTCATTTGTGTCATGTCAGTTTTGTCCAGTCAGTTTAGTAGGGCTCCCTCGGTACTTTTTAACGGAGAATTTTCTCTTTCTACAGTTCTCCTAAATGATATGACCAAGTTTTCAAGTGATGATGATGATGATGATGATAATGTAAGTCACTGCGATTTTTAATTAAAAGTGAAGTTTTATTTTCAAAGTCCAGTCTCACGAACTAACAATGGAACTACTTCATTGTATGTCTTCTAGTAACATATGGAGATTGGCAACTTTAGAATTGGTTGATAAGACCGAGATTCGGAAAATACATAAGTTGAAATACAAAGATTTATATATACCAGTGAACCCCCCCCCCCCCTTAAACGAAACTATGAATTAACTTAACAAGTAAAGGGAGGTTGGATAGCAAGTTCAATGAAAGGTAGTAAGAATTGGATAGGATAAAAGGCTATAAAGTGGGTACGGCTGGGGGCGAAGGAGACGTTGCAAAGACCTTTAAGCAATACCTACATAGCTTCACGTGATCCCACATTGCAGGAAAAATTGTTACTTGCTTTTATTCATTTTTTATTAAAGTTAAATAAAGAAAGAACATAATGAAGGGATAATAAAAAAAAAACAGTTTAGAACCACTGTTCCAGTTCCGTTAGATGTTTAAAAAAAATCATAATCAATTAATATCTAAGCTAAAATAATAAGCTTTAAAAAAAAGTGTTAATTAAACTATACTGGAACAGTGATGAATCTTTTTTTCTCCTAGCTACGAGATGTACTGTACATGTATAATTCCCTACCAATCTATCTATATTTATTAGGCATTTACAGAATTATTATTAATTAAAATTCATTCATTATACTTAGCATGGCACTAAACCGTGTGTTTCATTACCATTACACAGCAACATAATCCAATGTCTTTAAGTAGATAGGTAACTGGACTGAATATGAGACGTTTAAAGCATGTAATTACACTTCAGTGGCCATTTGCAGGCGCCAACACTGATTCATATCATTCAATATTCTTTTCTGACCTAAATGAAATATTCACTTTTTGACACGGGGTTAGAAATAGCATATTTAAATTTTATAAAAATTCATATACATTATATGTATATGTATATATATATATATATATATATATATATATATATATATATATATATATATAATATATATATATATAAATAAATATAAATATAAATGCAGTGGTTTGGGGCAATGTGGATAGTAGTCCTATGTTCATTTTCATGACCCCAGCAGAAGATGCTAAGCATTTACAGTGGGATGGACATGAAGAATCTTACGGGGTCATTGAATCCAGAAATAGGAGAGAGTTTTGTTACTCATAAACGGCACTTGCTTTGACTTTAGATTATATATATAATTAATAGATCAATAAAAGAAAAGGGTTAATGCGTTTGGTGTTTCTCCTAAACCAACTGAGTAAATGGTACTAAAACAAAGGGAAAGCTAAGGGTTCCACATTCTGGAATTTAATCGCTTGCAGAACAAATCATACCCATGGTTCTTGTGATCGTGACTACATAAAGTACATGTTGGAAATCGAATTCAAGCTGAGGGCGAATAGGTCTCTCTCTCTCTCTCTCTCTCTCTCTCTCTCTCTCTCTCTCTCTCTCTCTCTCTCTCTCTTGCAAGCGATTAAATTCCAGAATGTGGAACCCTTAGCTTTCCCTTAGTTTTAGTACCATTTACTCGGCTGGTTTAGGAAAAACACCAAACGCATTAACCTTTTTCTTTTACTGACCTGTTAATTACATATATAATCTAACAAAACTCTCTCCTATATCTGGATTCAATGACCCCGTAAGATTCTTTATGTCCATCCCACTGTAAATGCTTAGCATCTTCTGCTGGGGTCATGAAAATGAACATAGGACTACCATTCACATTGCCCCAAACCACTGCATTTATATATATATATATATATATATATATATATATATATATATATATATATATATATATATATACTGTATATATATACTGTATGTATATATATATGTATATATATATATATATATATATATATATATATATATATATATATATATATGTGTGTGTGTGTGCGTGTGTGTATAAACACACACACACACACTTTTCACCAAGTATTTCGGGATGAAGTTAATAGGCCCCTGCTTTATTTCACTTCGCTCCCGGTGGAACCCACTAAGTTTCATGACAGTAGATTTTAATTCATCACTAAAAATCAACTGAATCACAATGTCACTTAACGGAACTTGACTAAATCATGTCAAATTCTGAGATGAAATAATAGAGCGCGTAGAGGCAGGAGTCAAAAACAAAATTAAAATGTGTCGATTAAGAAATCATTTTGTAGAAACATTCATATAACTCAAAAGGTATATGTTTAGTACATTGGCTCAATTATTGATGGAAGTAGATACACGGAAAATGAAACCCAGGTTAGGTTGTCATAATACCACTTCTTACATGATCCATATGTCAGAAAAACAAGTTTCATAACTCACCTGAAGGTACTGTAAATAGTAAGATACTAATTGAAAGGGAACAGTTCACCTGGGTTCTTTTTCATTCAATTCGTTACTGTATCTTTGAAGTATTAGTAAATTAATTCCTCAAAATTAAAGGAGAAACTAAAATACTTGAAAAAAAAATTCTTTTAGAGATATCAGAAAAAAAAGTAACTTTTTTTCACTTTATATCAAAAATAGAAATAGTGGTCATACAAAACAAAAACAAGGAAGTTTCGACAATAGCCTGTAAAAAAAAGAAAAAAAAAAAAAGAAAAGCAAATAGCTCCGGTTATCTGAGAAGGCATTCAGAGGAGCAGATGTTAGAATGAAGAACATAAGTCATTATTAGCCAATGCCTCTAAGCGGTAATGGAGAAGGAGAGTAATTAGCTTTTAAATAAGTGTTCTTCTTAAGGCTTGGATGCCATCTGTAGGCAGAAGGTAAAAACTTTTTGTTACTCTAGTGCGAACCATTAGTCGAAATCCATTAGGCAAAAAACTGTAAAAGCAAAATTGAGAAAATCCAAACGTGAATAACTGTCACGTGAATTCTCTTGTTTATTTGTTTATATTAGTCGAAATCTATTAGGCAAACAAACTGTAAATGCAAAATCAAGAAAATCAAAACGTGAATAACTGTCACGTGAACTCTCTTGTTTCTTAGTTTTTAATTCTCCTGTTTGTTTATATTACTCGAAATCTATTAGGCAAAAACAAATTGTAAATGCAAAATTATGAAAATCAAAACGTGAATAACTGTCACAGGAATTCTCTTGTTTATTTGTTTATATTAGTCGAAATCTATTAGGGAAAGAAAACTGTAAATACAAAATCAAGAAAATCAAAACGTGAATAAGTGTCACGTGAATTCTCTTGTTTATTTGTTTATAATTCTCTTATTTGTTTATATTAGTCGAAATCTATTAGGGGAAAAAATGTAAATGCAAAATTAAGATAATCAAAACGTGAATAACTGTCACGTGAATTCTCTTGTTTATTTGTTTATATGCACGGTCAAACGTAGACAAATGCAATTTTGCCACTAAGCAGCGACCCGATGGCAAGGCTCCAATGGCACATGACAATAGCATTTGGCATGTCAACGGGTCCTATCGACTCATCAGCTGTCATATCAAATTGCAAAGCAAAAAGGAAGTTTATTTTCTCAAGGACGTGTTGTTCACAGGCATAGTTATTTTCTAAGGCCCATCGTGGATCAGAAATGTTGATAACTATACAATGGGGGAAGTTTCAACACAGTATTTCACAGTGCCTGAATCATACTAAAATTAGAAGGGCACCCAGTAGAGTGCAGACCTCCGCCGCGGCAGCTTATTTCTCGACCTTTTGCTCGAGATTGACCTTGACCTTTAACCTTAACATGTATTAATTGCCGTGGATTTTCATACACTCAAATATGAACCAAGTTTGAACTCTAAGTAACAACGATGTCCAAACTTATGGCTGATTAAGAGAATTGGACATTTTGCTTCACTGTGACCTTGACCTTTGACCTTCACCTTCCAAAATTTATTCATTTCCAACTTTTAACATATCAGTTAATCCCCGAAAGTTTCATTGATCTACGATTTAAATTGTGGCCAGGAAGCTGTTCATAAACAAACAAACACATATTACAAACACACAAACAGGGGCGAAAACATAACCTCCTTCAAACTTTGTTGGCCGAGGTAAGCACTGCTAGATCATATTAAATA
>NC_090732.1:17872664-17880164 GCF_036898095.1 Palaemon carinicauda
CCAATGATGAATCATTATTTCTGAACCACCCTTAATTCCTGACTCATTCCGCATAATTCATCGTTTCTCCATTTCCTCCTCCGATAGACACGACTCAACCCCGTGTTTATCGTTTCCTATTTATGGGAGGGTCGCCTATGCACCTTTTCCTCGCCCCGATATTCGGGTCATTAGGACTTTCGCTTGCCACCATACCCAGGGAATCAAATCATACGTAAATTTATTGACGGGTATAAGCAGTAATTGGTGAGCGGTAAGAGACATTCCAATCACGAACATCTAATCTCTCTCTCTCTCTCTCTCTCTCTCTCTCTCTCTCTCTCTCTCTCTCTCTCTCTCTCTCATTTGCCCCTATACGTTTCAAAAATAAATGATTGACGACACCATAACACGATATCGATTCTGTCATTCCCACAAAGACAACCAAACATGTTACCATTTCATAGCGTAATCATTTGAACCGAATTTTTATTCCAGCCATATATTTTCACAAATAATCAATTATTATGATTAAGATTTTAAAACAATAATTTCGTGGGTTTTTTCTATAACTTCCTCACCATCTGTTTGTTACTAACCAGAAGACTACCTATCAACAACAAAAAAAATTTTGAAGTGAATTCATATTTTTTTTTATTTATTCGCAAATGCCTACAAAAATAACAAGGGAAACTAATTTTGGATAATCTAGTTTCTAATTATTAAGTTAAATTCTTTCGTTAATAGTTCCTAATTGACATTTATTGTTTCCTTGAAAAGAAAACATTGCTTAACTTAAATTAAGGAAAATATTGACCTATGGTTCTGTTTTTTTTTTCTTTTTGTGGCCAGACACATTTTCTTATTATAATTAAGACCCTTTTACCTATGGATAAAAACTTGTGCTATGGCATCCCATCGGCTCCGTTGAATTAATTGCCCAGTGAAATATGACCTCACGAAAAAATAATTAATTTCCCATTAAAGCGAGGTGAATTAATCATAATGAAGAGTTAATAACTCCGCCTCGTGAGCTAGTTTAGACAAACCTCTAATTTAGTACGAGAAGCCGTGGCCTTGGAATTTAGTATTCCAGCCTTCTAATACTTGGTTACGCCTATTAGTTAGTCTAAGCGGTGGACTTTGTAGACTATTTTAGAGCAAAGTGCTAAATACAACCCATGTGCAAACTAGAATACTATGATTATCTTTAACCTCTGCTATAACTTCGAGACATCTCCCTCTATACTTCTATATGATAAATTCCTAAAAGATATACGTAAATAATCCATTGAAACATATTTTTAGTATTGGATTAATATAAGCTATGATTATACTCTAGGCTAAGATATGCAAGAGTATCACAGTCTCCAAGGACATCAACCAATATGTATTATATTCGCTGCATATGGTGACACTAAAGGCTCACAGAAATATTTAACAGGTGGTCATTGGTATAATATTTATGGAGGGACGCGCGCGCGCACACACACACATACACACACATTACATATATATATATATATAGAGAGAGAGAGAGAGAGAGAGAGAGAGAGAGAGAGAGAGAGAGAGAGAGAGAGAGAGAGAGAGAGAGAGAGAGAGAGGTCCAAAAGTAGGTGAAAAGTAAACGACTATTTTTAGTTTGAGATCACATGTCCACACAATTATATTTACTAACACAATTATTGCACTGACAATTAATAATACAAAAGCCCTTAAACCTTATTATGAACCAAAATACACTTGTAATAATATAACCGATACATTAAACTATTCCACATACCGTCCAAATACTCTTGGACCACCCCTTTTATATCCCTTTCTAACTGTGTATACCTTAAATTCATGAAAGGGTTTGTGATTCGTCATGATCAGCAAAGTTGTACTAGTCAGGGCCACCCATACTAGGTTGGTTTGCTTTGAACGATCAGATAAAAGTCTCTTACCTTCACCAATCCGCAGTGACCAGCTTGTGAGGAAAATGCCCAAGCCCAGACAAGACGGTAGACATGTCTGAGGCCTTTGTACTGCAGTGGATTAGAAATGGCTGCATTTTCTGTTGTATGTATGTATGCATGTATGTGTGTATACACACACACACACACACACACACACACACACACACATATATATATATATATATATATATATATATATATGTATGTATGTATGTATGTATGTATTTACATATATACTTAATGTGTATACATATATCAATTGTATATAATAAAATGTGTGTATACATATATCAAATATATATATATATATATATATATATATATATATATATATATATACATATATATATATGTGTGTGTGTATGTATAAATAAACATATATATATATATATATATATATATATATATATATATATATATGCATATATACATATATATGTATGTATATATATATGTATGTGTATATATATGCATATATATATATTATATATATGTATATACATATATATATATGTATGTATGTATATATATGTATGTGTAATATATATATATATATATATATATATATATATATATATATATATATATATATATATATATATTATAAATATATACCTGAACAGATGAGAACAATCTTCTAGTAGGCTTATCTGAAAATTCTTGTGGGAAAGAAGGTAATTAGCCCCGTACCCCTTTTCTTGACCCCATCTCTTAGATATTATTATTGTCAACCTTTCATCCTCCAATCTCCCTACATGATAAAACCGCTATAAAAGACACAGATCCATCTTGTCATCTACAGGACCCATATTTACCGAATATATTTCGAGTCCGAATACGAATGAACGCTCAGGATTTGAAGTTTAATCCTACCTCCTGTCCACTCAATGAAAGAATGGATGACAAGGTTTTAAATATCGTGGGAAAAACAAAAGAATAACATTTGCCGGATTTTTGGGAGGAAGGAAAGGAAGATCAAATAAATGCTACTTAGATAGAAGTGAACGGGAGTGTGTGTGCCGGTGGGGGGGGGGGGGGGGGGGGGAGGGGGGGGGGGCTGCAATTTACATTTCAATTCAGTTTATTTATAGGAGGTCGTTTTAAGTTAAACTAGCGTCAAATCATAAGTCATCGAAAGGGAATGAATATATCAAAATCCATGAAGTATTAATCATACCTAATTCATATAAGGAAAACATACATATGAACACAAATTCAATTGTTTTAAAACTACTGATTAACAATAATATACTTGGGTATTTAAGAACTAATGCGAAAGTTAGACAAATCTTGCATCCGAATAGTAAGAATGCCAGTTTCTTGGACATTTATAGAAACAATAATTACCATAAAAAAAATGTGTTCTAGCATAGGCCTTTTAGACCTATAGACTATGACAAGCTAAGGTGAAGGTTAAATAAAAAACAATTCGAGACCAAGAGTGCAAAAATTCAGATAAGAGGAAATGGTACTAAATATAAGACACAAAGAGTAACAAAGAATATAATCCTTCGACCATATTAGAAACAAAAGACGTCGAAAAAAAACGACCTTTAGCAAAAATTATCTGTGACAGCAGGACCAAAAGTTTAATTTGTCACTCAAAAATAGACTAACACAACCTCTAAAGAAATAAGCGCCATCAAGGGTCTCTTTCCAAACCACAGGGTGGATCTCTCGGAGCTTAATTTCCTTTAAAAAAACAACCGCTTCGCAATGGAATGATCGACATGACATTAAAGACCCGAAAGATGAGGATCATTTTCGAGTGGCTGGGACAATATGAATTCATAGTTCGGCGTTTTACCGTCGGGAACGATGGTAAATATCTTAAAGGACATAACGACATGTTTTATAACATTAAACCCTTCTCGAAATGTCATTTACTGGCAATTTATCATTCTTGTGAAAACGATGGATGCTGTAGATAATATTACAGCAAAGTAACTACAGTAAGTGACACGTATTGCAAGTTACGTTTTTTCAAGGCCTTAGTTAATGCTGCGATTTTATTTTCATCCGAAAGCTGATATTCAAATTTATCCTTATCATAGTAAACAACTATATTGATTTTAATTATCATGATCATATGTAAATTTTACTTTACTGTCTGTTTCATAAGAAAAATTTATGTGCAATAACACCTTCCTTAACAACGATGACAGTGCTAAGGCACTCATCCCCCTATAACCTTGACTTTACTTACATCAGAAAATCATATTCCAAAAAGAAAAAGGTTGAATAGGGGATGCCATTCCCTTAAATATGGAGAAAAATCAACTGCAGCGAAACCATTTGTGTCAAAACACACAAACACAAAACACAAACTAACGAACGAAGCGCGAGAGTGGTTTCTGGCCCATGACCCTTCGAAATCCAGATCATAAAACATAGCACCTGATGGCTTAATGGTCTCCGCTTTGACGCGAAGCAAAAGTTCTGTGTCTCTGGATTGTCTGCGAAAAACGAAAATGAAAATTACTATCGAACAAAGAATAAAAAAAAAGAGATGACATTTCTTGGGACACCATTGCCACCAATAGCTGTCTTAATCTTTAAAGCTGTTCAAATCTTTAAAATGATTAACCTCTTCAGAGGCCCTTCTCCTTCGTCCTCTAGCAATATTTATAATATATATATATATATATATATATATATATATATATATATATATATATATATATATATATATATATATATATATATATATGTATATATATATACATATATACACACACACACACACACACACATATATATATATATATATATATATATATATATATATATATATATATATATATATATATCTCGAGATCAATTTAAGAAAATAGGAGTTGCCACAGAGCATGACGTGACATATGAAACTAAAGCGGCCCATTACTAATAGAAATAAGTGAATAACTACGAAAAAAAATTACCGGGTGAGAGCTAAGTATGGAATAGGCGAATAATAAGAAAACTGCATTAAAGGAGAGAAAGAATGATGAAAGCTATTACAACATAAATAAAAAATCGGCGAAAAAAAGAGAGATGATTGAATTTGAAACAGTGAGAGAAGGAAGTGGAAGAGGGATTATCACTGTCAAAAATTAATATTGTCAATCGATGTTTACAGGGAACATTATATGACAGTTAAGAATATGATGAGGCCATCAATTTTCTGCTCGACCTTTTTCTAGCATGACTCCACCCAAAACGTTGTCAAAGCCTCATCCATAATTAACACGGCTCGCCCTTCCTCTCGTTTCTTACCCAAAATTCGTCTAAAAACCACTATGGATATTTCAGTAAAACTCCGTTCACTGTGGCAATAAAAGGGACTGACTAACATCATCACAAACTAGATGGTACTCGGTAGAGAGCATGCTTTCTCCACTCCAAGTAGTCTGATTTTGCTAATAACTACAGTACGTACTTTTATTTCGATGTATTTTCTTCAAAATCTAATGGATTTGCCTTTGGGTCAACCTCACAAGGCCAATAAGTTTCGTTGAAATTGGTGCAACAGCAGTTTTTTTGCGTAATGATGGTCACAATGTTTGCCCTTCACTTAACATTGCGATTATTTTCAAAGTACTGCTATGTACTTGTACTTTAGTGTATTTTATAAAAAACAAAAAAATTTAAGAGTGCAAGGTCTACATATGACCTTGGTTAGAGTGTTACCCTTGGGTCATACCCAACATGACTATCAAGTTGTGTCAAAATCAGTACAGTATTTTTTTTTTTTTTTTTTTGTAAAATTGCTCACAAACAAATAGACAAACTCGCAAACGGACAGCAGTAAATACATATCCTTCAAAAAATCTTCGCAAATTTGCGAAGGAAATTATCGATGTTTATATAGTTTTACCGTCAAGTATGTGTAAACTGAATATTCGAAACGTGACCCACAATTAGTCTTGATTCTTGTACAAAGCCATATCCCTCCATCCATACTAATTTAGAACTGACAACAAAGGATTTAACAAGTTTACTGGAATGGTTTGTAGGCACCCAACATCTGTTAACGGATGAATGCTATAATTCACACTAATGGTAGTAGGTTGGCCAGGGCACCAACCACCCGTTGAGATACTACCGCTAGAGGGTTATGGGGTCCTTTGACTGGCCAGACAGTACTACATTGGATCCTTCTCTCTGGCTACGGTTCATTTTCCCTTTGCCTACACATACACCAAATAGTCTGGCCTATTCTTTACACATTCTCCTCTGTCCTCATACACCTGACAACACTGAGATTACCAAACATTTTTTTTCTCTCTCAAGGGGTTAAGTACTGCACTGTAGTCGGTCAGTGGCTACTTTCCTCTTGGTAAGGGTAGAAGGGACTCTTTAGCTATGGTAAGCAGCTCTTCTAGGAGAAGGACACTCCGAAATCAAACCATTGTTCTCAAGTCTTGGGTAGTGCCATAACCTCTGTACCATGGTCTTTCACTGCCTTGGGTTAGAGTTCTCTTGCTTGAGGGTACACTCGGGCACACTGTTCTCTCTTGTTTCTCCTCCTCTTGTTTTGTTAAAGTTTTTATAGTTTATATAAGAAATATTTATTTTAATATTGTTGCTGTTCTTAAAACAATTAATTTTTTTCCTTTTTTCCTTTCCTTACTGGGCTGTTTTCCCTGTTGGAGCCCCTGGGCTTATAGCATCCTGCTTTTCCAAATAGGGTTGCAGCTTAGCAAATAATAATAATAATAATAATAATTCAAATGCTAAATGCTATGATCCATGTTTTTGATGAATACATAACTTCCTGGCACTTTCAATTTAGCGACTACGGTCTCCAATTCATTGTAGTACGGAGGACAATAAACGCTATCCAATCTAACATTTTTCTTCTTATGAATAAAAATGAGATGTGCCTTTCACAAGTGAACAATAAGAAATTGGCAGCCTAGTGATCAGTAGGCTGTCAATGCTATTTTTGAAATTAATACTAACCCTTATTACCTCCGCCAACGAACTTGGAAGGAGATTAAGTTTTACCCCTTGTTTGTGTGTGTTTGTTTGTGAACAGTTTCCTGGCTACAAAGTTAATCGTAATGAAACTTGCAGGGATTAACTTATGTAAAAAGCTGAATTTTTTTTAAATTTTGGAAGGTCAAGGTCAAAGGTCAAGGTCACAGTCGATCAAAAGGTCGATAAATAAGCTGACAGGGCGGAGATCTGCTCTCTGATGAGTGCCCCTCTAGTTACTTTGTTAAATATTTCCAGACGAATAATAATATTTGAAATCCAGACACGTGATAAGGATGGGTTTGATATATGTTGGACGGGAAAAATACCTTCAAGCCAAATTCAAAAAGAGGCCACTACAAAGATTTTTTAAGAGTTTTTTTTTTAATCTTCAAGAAGCATCCTCTATTTGGAATTTATAATCACCCCAAATTGGCCACAGAAAAAAAAAAAAAAAAAAAAAAAAAACACTGGGTTATTTCATGCCGTAGTCCTTAAACTAAATTAGATAAGATTTTTCCCATGCTTTCCACATGAATGCTCCTTATGAATATTTTGACAGTTTCTATAACTGCGGTATACATGAAGTACAATGATTCAGTAT
>NC_090732.1:17890164-17895164 GCF_036898095.1 Palaemon carinicauda
ATATATATATATATACACATATATATACATACATTATATATATACATATATATATATATATATATATATATATATATATATATATATATATATATATATATAACTTTGATAATAGAAAATGAAAAATCTGAGCAGGTACCAAAAGTAACAGTAGAGGTAAAGAAAGCATTAGAAGGCATGAAAAGAAACAATGGAGGAGAAGATGACCTAACCATTGATTTAATAATAGATGGATGGGATTTCATAGTTGTAAAACTCGCTGAACTGTACACGAAGTGTCTGCAAGAATGCTCTATACCTACAGCCTGGATAAACGTTACTATTACACAAATTATAAAAAGGGAGACACAAAAGACCAGTAAAATTACTGCACAATAAGTTTATTCTAAGTAATATATAAAATATTAACGAAGATTATATTAGGCAGCTAGAATTTATTCAACTAAGAGAGCAGGCAGTTTTAGAAGTGGATATTCAACAAATGACCATATTTTTGTAACTAATGTATGTATGGCATTAATAGACTATGAGAAAGCTTTTGATTCTGTCAAAACTTCAGCTAAAATGAAAACCTTTCAAAGACGAGAAATAGTTGAATCTTATGTTAGAACACTTGAAGATATCTATACGGGAAGTACAGTAATCCTGAAACTACATAAAGATATTGAGAAATTCCAATTGAGAAAGGAGCTGAACAAGTAGTCAAAATCTCTCCTAAATCATTCACAGCATGCCTAAAAGAAATTTTAAGAATTTAGATTGGAAAAATGTAGCAATTAATATTAATGGTGAATACCTTAATAACTTAAAATTTGCAGATGACATAGTTCAGTTTAGTGAATGATGGAAGGAACTGCAAAAGACGATAGAATATTTAAAGAGAGAATGCCGAAATGTAGCACTGAAAATGAATAAGAGTAAAACTAAGATAATGTCCAATGAAAATGCAGACACACCAAATAATGGTTATAAACGAACCTCTAGAGATTGTTAATGAATATACGCACTTAGGAGAGACATTAATTTTTTCCCCAGGACATGAAACCGAAATCATAAGAAGGATAAGCATGGGATGGGGAACTTTTGGTAAATGAATTGAGATTATTTAAAGTAAAATGCCACTCTCTCTCTCTCTCTCCAAAGTTTTTGTGTAAAGTTGCTCACAAACAAACAAACAAACAGGTGCGAATACATACCATTCGCAAATTCTTCGATTTTGTCGAAGGTAACTGGCAGGGATGAATACATCAACCTTCGCAAAATCTCGATTTTGGCTGAGACAATCAACCATAGCCTATGATTTAAAACTTTTAACAGCTAATATTTTCTGTATAGATCTAAAAGAACTTAAACACTGAAAACCTAACGAAGCATTCTAAACTGAAGGTCCAAATGTGGCTAAAATAATTTCTAGTATAAAGAAAAAAACTAGACGGTCGAATAAACTTTTGACAACTATCGTCTTGACCTATGGTCTGGGCCTCTTTTCAAACAATAAAAAACTACAGTTTCTTTCCATCCTGCAAATTTGACATTTGAGATTTTGTAGGGGAGGGGCGTTCTCCAACCCATTGTCAATCCCCCCCAACCATCCCTCACCCCACCCTCCGACGCCCTTTACCACCTCCAACAGATATCCTGCTCTTCGACAAAATACAATCGAGCGGAGGAAAAGTTTCTTTCTTTAATTTCGAATAAAGTTAGGTATTCAAGACACTGGGAAATAGGCGATCTCAGAACATCAAAGATATTCTGAATAAGGTGACATTTGCTTCCAATTGGTTGTCACATTACGACTTTCTGTTAAAAGTCTAATAAAAGCAAAAGCTACCATCTACTTCTATCTTCTTCCTATAAGTTTTTCTTTCATTTATTTATTACAGGTTTGGGTTCATGCTAAATAGAAGAAAGAGAGATGATGAGAACGGAATATGCAGTGGAGGATGAAATACAACTGGAAGGAGAAAGGATTAATGAAGTAGAATAATTTAAGTATTTAGTAACAATTATCTCTAATACAGGATCTTTAGAATTTAAGTTTAATGAAAGATTGAAAAAAGCAAATCAGACAATGGCTACGTTAAGTAAAATTTGGAAATAAGATTGCCTGAAATTACATATAAAAATCAGGCTATATATCGGTTTAGCGAGATCAGTGTTACTGTATGGACACGAGTCGTGGTATGACAATGAAACAACAAATGGCAGGACAGGATTAGAAATAAAACTATAAGATATTACTCGAGTGCCATATGTGGATGAGATGGAGAAGGTTTGGTCATGCTCTTCGCACTCGCCAAGAGAGATTAGTTCACCAAACTTTCAACTGGGATCCACAAGGCACTAGAAGAGTTGAAAGACCCAGCCCTACATGACTGAGAACTATGAAGCGTGAAGTGGGAGATGACGAATGGAGAAGTATTGATTTAAAAGCTTAAGATAGAGACGACTGGCGAAATCTAACCGAGGCCGTTTGCCTCAATGGGCTTAGGAGAGATGATGATGATTTAATTACAAAATTCTACTGATATGATCATGAACCGATGTAAAGAAGGGTGTTAGCGCATATTAATATTGCATTTGTAATTCATCCATATACGTTAATGTATTACACTTATATATCCATGTTAATACGTATTGTGTAGACATACAGTGGTACTGACTGAAGCAGGGAGTCTTCGTTAATTATAGAAATATAATCTCTATTCAGCGATGGTTATTTTTGTTCAATTCCATTCGTAACATTTGTTGCATTTATCCATGAAACTTCTATAATCTGAATCCCTTAGCAGCATTTTGCAATGTAAAAATCTATCCTGAGCTTACAATAATAAAGTTGAAAGAAAATATACGAGAACAAATAAGTCATAAATGCATATAGAAAAAAACAATAAAACCGATATAATTGGATCAAATGTACATTGCAATTGCAAAAACGGTTACTTCATAAAGTTTCAAAAGCAATATAGTTCACGAACAAATCCTGGGCAAAACAGTATGTTTTCTTCAAGTCCTCCGTACCATATAACTTCTTAGACAGTGTTATAAGGTTTGGTAGCTACTAAAAGAATTTTGTTTTTATTATATATTCAAGAATGTACTAATATTAAACACTCCGGATTCTTCAATGGTGGGTTAAAACATATCTGTGAATTTCTAGTCATTCATATCGATTCCGAAATATCCTGGTTTCGTCTTGGATGTGAAGGACGGTTAAAAAATTATGGCTTCTACAAGTTCAAAATTGTCATAACACTGATATCTTTTGTCTTTTCCAGACTGTGATAAAACCCGTTTCTCGTCAGATTATTTATAATTCGTTCAACTAACAGTATCTAGACGAATCTTTTTAAGCATATGTTGTTGAATCTGTATTATATCTGATTAATTTTAAAGAAAAAGAAAATCTTAATTGCTTTTGTACCTTCTCAGATGTTCTATATGCTTCAACATTAATTGTATATCATAGCTGATTTGTGAAAGATCTAAGCAATACAATATCTTTATGAGTCCCAAAATATACAGATTAATATAATGGGATTAAAAATATTGAAATCACATCCATATTATATAACAATAATACTATGTAGATGGTCCGTCGCAACTTGGTAAAATACAATTTTCTTCGTAGGGCTTAAAGTTTTTGTTACAGCAGTAAGGATTTTCTAGTTTTTGTAAAACAAAACATTTAACTTAGAAGTAACTGAAAGCATGTTTCTTCTTCATTATACTAAACTAAATAAAACACAGAGTGTTTCTTAATTATCATCAAAAACATCTCAAAACATTTGTTTCTCTCCAGTTACACTAACTTACTCATTTACAAATGTAAAATGGTATTGTTTCTTTATGCTTCACAAAACCCACATAAAAACATTACTGTTTCCTACCAGTTGTTCAAGACTAAGGCAGTCTTGAAGTTCTTGGCACACGCGTGTCTTTCACGCCTTGATACGACATTATTAGACAGGCAAGCCAGCCAGTTGTCATCTAAATCTATAATTACCAGAACAGGATTCCTCACGTCATTCATGAATAAGATATAGCGGGCTAATTCACAAAGCAGGAAGGATAATATTAACGATCCATAAGGTTCAAACAGAGAGGGAGGTTAACAATGAGATGATTTTCTTTCGTATATAATCATGTTTTTTGCAACTATATATATATATATATATATATATATATATATATATATATATATATACACACATTATATATATATATATATATATATATATATATATATATATATATATATATATATATATATCGATATATATATTTATATATACATATTTATATACACATAATTATATATATTTATATGTATATATACATATATTTAAATATATACCGTATATATATATATATATATATATATATATATATATATATATATATATATATCGATATATATATTTATATATACATATTTATATACACATAATTATATATATTTATATGTATATATACATATATTTAAATATATACCGTATATATATATATATATATATATATATATATATATATATATATATATATATATATACATATATATATATATATATATATATATATATATATATATATATATATATATATATATAAAGAAAGGACGCAAAAACATATACACATTTATATGTGAATACATATGCAACAACAAAAAAGTCAACAAATGCAGCCGTTTATTCACTGCAAGACAAACTGTTCAGATATGTCTTTATTCATGTCTGGGGTTTGGCTAGTTTTCCTCACCACGCTAGCCACTACGGATTGGTGATGGTGGGAGACATTTCTTTTATACATACCGTATATATACTGTAGATATATATAATATATATATATATATATATATATATATATATATATATATATATATATATATATATTTATATATTTATATATTTGAGTGTAAAAACATGCTTCTAGGTTAGAATTTTGTAAATCAATAATCAGCACAAAACCTCTGAGGGAGGGATTATCCAAATCAAGACTGA
>NC_090732.1:17900164-17907664 GCF_036898095.1 Palaemon carinicauda
ATATACATATATATATAATATATATATATATATATATATATATATATATATATATAATATCCTACACACACACACACACATATATATATATATATATATATATATAAATATATAATATATATATATATATATATATGTATAGTTATAAATATAGCCTTTATATATATATATATATATATATATATATATATATATATATATATATATATATATATATATATACTAATACCCTCATCATCATCATAATAATAATAATAATAATAAAAACAATATCAACAACAATAATATCAAATACAATTCTAAAATCACCAGGATAAGAAAGCGAGATATCAATTAACGGGAAAATCCTGGCATAAATCGATGGAAAAAAAAAAAAAAGTGTGTTTCTCCCCAAAGTTTCCTTCCCCTCGCTGTCAGTATATCGGTCACTTCTGTTTGTGTATTTAACGCTGGTGACCCCCTCGACCGCAAATGTTCCTTTGCTACCGTACCCCCCTAACCCCCTCCCCCCCCTCTCTCTCTCTTTCTCTCCTTGGTGCCCTTTCCAAGTTTTCGTCCCCCTCTTTCTTTATTTTCCTTTCCATCGTTTGCTTCGCTTAACTTGTGGAACTTTCTTTCCTTCGTGTTTCCAGATAATTTTAACACCTTTTTGGAGATGAAAAAAAATATTAATGGCTACTGTCTTTGGTTAGAGTTCTCTTGCTTGAGGGTACACTCGGGCAAACTATTCTATCTTGTTTCTCTTTATCTTGTTTTGTTGAAGTTTTTATAGTTTATATAGGAACAAAGTTATCATAATGCTGTTACTGTTCTTAAAATATTTCATTTTTCCTTGTTTTCTTTCCTTACTGGGCTAATATTTTCTTTTGGAGCCCCTGGGCTTATAGCATCCTGTTTTTTTCCAACTAGGGCAGTAGATTAGCATGTAATAATAATAATAATAATAATAATAATAATAATAATAATAATAATAATAATAATAATACTTCCTAAATATTCAATATCCGTTTCATTGAGAGACAGAAAGATATAATAATGTGGCAGTTATATTTGGCACTCATATTTCCATATTACTAATTTTTTTTTACAAACAATTAATAGCATTTTTCATCAAGATAAACTTTTTTCATTCACCGATGCAACTTGCACAAGAAAATAATATTAATTTCCACAATTATGCAAAATATTAATTTCCAAATTATACAAAATGGAAAATAAAGAATAACGACCTCATTAAATGCTCAAGATTATAAACGGATAAAAAAAAAAAAAAAACCTTCACCTCTTACTGTAAATTTCTCGACCCATTCCTTTGTCTAAAGACTTTTTTTAAGTGATTCTTTTTTTCTCTCGCTCTCCCCTCAGACTCTCCCAACACCTCTTCCTTTCCCTCTCACTTCAGGTTCAGGTTTCCTCCCCTCCGGCATCTCTCTGATAAGTAGAGGAGCTGATTAAAGCACCCGGGTGATCATTGGGACAATTAAGTCGGCGTTTAGCTCCCGAAGGTGAAGACAGAATCGTCAAGTTATTGGTAGAATGGAACGACTTTCTTCCTTCTTTTTTTTTTTGGAGCGGTCACTTTTCTCTTTCTCTCTCTCTCTCTCTCTCTCTCTCTCTCTCTCTCCTCTCTCTCTCTCTCTCTCTCTCTCTCTCTCTCTCTCCTTTCCAGGCGGCCGAGTGGCTGGTCGCATTTGGTGTATTTTCTCCCAAGTTTATTTGTCCAGATTGGCTCCGCGGGAATTAATTGATAGATTGTTTGGGCAATTAAGTCGACGTGTTGGACCGAGGGAGAGGGAAGCCGAGATATATCCCTACAGTTCTCAAAGGTTTCTTGTTTGGGATCTTGTTCGGATTTTGGAAGGGGCTGATTGAGGAGATTAGTCGAGGCAAATGGATTGTCGTGTCTCTTAATTAGTCAATAGGATTAATTGGGAATGGGTGGAGGCGTTAATTTGGATTGGAGCAAAGATCTGGCTTTGGATGTTTTTTCTGGCAATCGTTTTTATCTTATTCTTTCGCCCTTTAGACTCGCTAAGTTTATGGCTTTTTGTTTCTGTCTCTGAATCACTTTCTTGTTTAGATGGTTCGATAATTAATTGCCTGTGAAGGAAATTGTAAGAATGTTCTATAAATTAGAATATACTACGAAGTTACTGAATAATGTGCGCAAACATTTTATAAATATAGATAGATGGATAGATTGATAGATATACATGTATATATAAATATAAAGTGCATATATATATGCATATATATATATATATATATATATATATATATATATATATATATATATATATATATACTGTATATATATGCATATATATATGTATATATATATATATATATATATATATATATATATATATATTGCTTACATAAAATTATGGGATACTGTACAAACACACATATGTATATATATAAATATATATATATATATATATAGAGAGAGAGAGAGAGAGAGAGAGAGAGAGAGAGGAGAGAGAGAGAGAGAGAGGAGAGAGAGAGAGAGAGAATATTAATAAATATATGTACAAATGCATATCTATGTATATATACTGTATAGCCTATACTTGTATGCCGATATGTGTATATATATATATATATATATATATATATATATATATATATATATATATATATATATATATATACATATACATATATATACATACATATATATATATATATATATATATATATATATATATATATATATATACCTACATAGTGTGCGCGCGCGTGTGGGCGTGGGTGCGAACGCAGTTCACGCTGTTCATCATGTGGCCAGGGTGCTCTCAGACACCTGTCTCATAAAAAGGGTAACTTCTTGAATATTACACGAATAACTAGAAATTTTGACGAATTACCTAGTTTGGCCATTACCGCTGTGCTCCAAAAGACCGATAGGTAAAATTGCTTAAATATAACCATGTATTCTGAACAATTAATGAATTTTGATGATTTAATATGTAAAACTGGGTGAAATCACTGGCAAGTAGGTTAAATATATGAGAACTTAGTGCATTCAAATACCTACGAGATATGTAACTCAATATGTATCTCTCTCGGTCCTCAAGCCTTAATTATTAATGAACTGTCTAATGCTTGAAGAGTAAAAGCAGAATTAAATTAATTGGCTCGTTTCCTTAAGCATCGCCGTAGTCTGATTTCTTTTGAAGGTCGATTTAAACTTTAATTTCTCATTATTTTAACAAGTATGTATTATCTGTCCTTTCTTGGTTACTTCTTTATCATTCTTGCCATCTCAGGACCGCCTTCCTTAGTATGCTTACTACTATTGTATTCGCCCCTATTTACATATTCTTACGCATATCCGTATTTTTTCTTGTATACATAATCATTCTACTTCTGAATCCTTTCTATGTGATTAATCCGTCTCATATCTTGATTTTACTTTTTACAGTCGCACCTCTCTCCTTTAGTATTCCTACATATTTCCATATTCCTTCTATTTACGTTTTCGACCTAATTCCAAATTATTTCTAATCTTGTACTGCTTCCCGTGTCGTTATTCCTTTTTTTTTTACAACAGTACTTCTTACCCCTTCAGAAACAGTATTATTTACACACACACACACACACACACACACACACACATATATATATATATATATATATATATATATATATATATATAATATATATATATATATATATATATATATATATATATATATATAATATATATATATAATATATATATATAATATATATATATATATAATATATATATATATATATATATATATATATATATATATATATATATATATATATATATATATATATATACATATACATATACACTCAGTTCAAGTCTTTTTCCAGCTTAGATTCATTTTTACAACTGTACCGAATAATAACTATTGCGATGATACAAATTAATTATCGATATAAATAATGTTTCGTATTCATAAACAAAATCGCAAAATTGGAAAAGTTCTATCTGATACAAAAGTTTATTATAAGAAACAGCCTCCCAAGAGAATAAAATCATTAAATATTGAAATAAATCCCTCTTTGCTTTAATCCTTATTATCTATAAAAATAAAGTAATAAAAATTAAATTGATTTTGAATGTCCTACTGGTGTAATAACACATGCAATATAATGCAAACTATGTTTAAATTCTAATATAAAAAAAATAAGATAGCTTTTAAATACCTACATACAAATATCTTAAATAGCATTAGCAGATTAATAATGAATGTTAACACCTTTGCATGTTTTGTCGAATGCAGACTACTACTACTACTATTACTACTTCTACTATTAAAACAAAATAGGTACAAATATAAAATAATTTTGATTGTAAAAACATACACTATCAGTATAACCAGCGAAATTAGCAAATACCAACATCACCGAAGGCACACAATAAAGAGGAAAATACACCAAATTACACAAACGAACAAAGAAAGGAAAACCTCAAAAGACATACAGCCCAAGATGTGATTACACTGAGCTATAAGATCATTACCATCACAAAGGCTCGATGAGAAAGCCTTCTAATTGATCAGGTCATTAATTAGTGTTGTTGGGGTAATGATATTATTGGGGAAAAGGGAAGGGGGGGAGGGGATGGAGCACGAGAGAGAAAGAGGGAGGAAAGATACTAATGCTATTAATTGATCTTGCCTCAGGATGTGATAATAGCCAGAAGATATTTTCCTATTGTTGGTTTTGCCACTGTTTCCTTTCCTTGTCCTGTTTTCCTAACTTCTCTACAGGTTTCTTTGCGTTTTCCCTACAATTTGCATACATACAAATTCCGTTATAAAAGAAAAATGAAATTATATCAACTTCAATTAACCAGAAACTTCATTTTCCAGTAACAGCTTGTCATAGACCTAGTCGAAACGATCGTATGACCTTTCCAATTAAGGAATTTTAAGTACATTTAAATTTTCAAATCATGCTAGATTGGAGTTTTACGCTTTTTATTCAAAGATCAATGAATGTGCTTTGTTTGCCGGTAATCATTAAATATTATTAAGATAACGAATTTAAGGACGTTCTTAATAATCTGAAAACTTTCTCTCTCTCTCTCTCTCTCTCTCTCTCTCTCTCTCTCTCTCTCTCTCTCTCTCTCTCTCTCTCTCTCTCTCTCAGTGCAATTTGCCTCCAACCCCAAATGGACATAAACAGAAAGACCAATGCACTGGATACTTGATATATGGAATATCTCTGTACAGTGGCTACTTTCCACTTAGTGAGGGTAGAAGAGACTATGGAAAGCACCTCTTCTATGGAGAAGAGCACTCCAAAATCAAACCATTGTTATCTAGTCCCCAGTAGTGGCAGAGCCTCTGTACCATGGTCTTCCACTGTCTAGGGTTAGAGTTTATGCTTGAGGGTACACTCAGGCAAATTATTCAATCGATTTCCTACTTACTTTCCTCACAGGTCTATTTTCCATTTTTTTTTAGCATTCTGCTTTCCTAACTAAGGTTTCAGTTCTAAATCCTTATCTCTCTGTCTACAATGGGAATAGTCATGAATATATCAAATGACATTTTCTTAGCATCGAATTTAGTAGAGAAGTACAAAAAAAGAAAAAGAAAAAAAAAGAAAAAAAGAATGTAAATAAATGATTGTTATGGAGACATTGAAGTACTGCAAAATACAATGCATTTGTGTACCTGCTTTTGTCGTTTTCTTAGTCGTTTTCTTAGAGAGAGAGAGAGAGAGAGAGAGAGAGAGAGAGAGAGAGAGAGAGAGAGAGAGATGCTTCAGCAAATGGAGCTTAATCTTTTCGGAATAGTCATGAGCAACTTTCTGTTTTGGTTGGAATGTTACATCATCATCAAATTCCTCGTTTTATCTTGAATGCCATTCAATGTCTCAGCGAGTCATTTCTTTATAATTGCTAAGAATATTTCGCTTTCTGAATCCTGTGAATCCCAAGCAAAATGTTTTCTTATAACTGAAATTCAAGATTCTTACCACAATCTTTAAGAATATGGAATTGGTATCGAATGTCGACATATGACTTGAATATTCATCGTAATCTATCACGCTCCTCTTAGAAGGACGAGAGACTGGAAGAGCTAGGGATTCGGGGAGGGGATTGCGAGGGAGTTGAGGGAAGGGGAGAGCAAAAGAAGGAAAGGGGTAAAAGAAGCAAGGGGGGCGTCCCTCCAACCCCTACCTCCATCAATCCAAGATCCCAAGTCCCTACCCGCTCCCCTACCTTACTCCGGGTTCTTAACAAATAAGTCCTTCCCATGAATATCTTATAAGCATTTTGATTCCGTTCCCTCTTTTGTTTTGGGGCTCTCCAGTAAAATGTCAGATATGAATAAATCCAAGTGTTTTAAGCGAAATGGCATTTGTCAAAATCATACGGCTTCGGGGGTACGCTAATAAAGACGGATATTACAAATCCAACATTACGGATCCGTGTATATGACAGATGAACTTTTCATTTATTCAGTTCCAAGTAATATAGGTTCGTCTGCGGTCGAATAAGAACCGAAATAGCGGCATAAATCATATATTAAGAGCACATTCCCGCTGGAAATGTGACAAATGAAAATAATACCACCATCAATGCCTGGGGTCTTAAATTATTATTATTATTATTATTATTATTATTATTATTATTATTATTATTATTATTATTATTATTATTATTTAAGCTACAACCCTAGTTGGAAAAGCAAGATGCTATAAGCCCAAGGACTCCAACAAGGAAAATACCCCAGTGAGGAAAGGAAATCAGGAAATAAGTAAACGATATATGAAGTAATGAACAATTAACAAAAAAATATTTTAAAATCATTAATAACATTAAAACAGATATTTCATACATAAACTATAAAAGGACTTATGTCACCCTATAAAAGGACTACATAAAAGTTTTAAAGGCCGCTCAGGCAATTGACAGTGATATTGCCCTATCAAGTAGGACAATGACCTAAAGACTGACCATATATACACATGATCAAGGAGGGCCAGGCAACGGCTGTTGATGACTTAGCAGGTAGACCTATAGGCTCCCCCAAACCCCTTATCTTTAGCTCACAAGGATAGTGAGATTGCAGCAGCCAAAGGTCCTAACTAGTTTGAGCAGGACTCAAACCCCAGTCTGGCATTCATCAGTCTGGGAAGTTACCAATAAGGCCACCACAACCCTATATATCAAATTATTCATATTCAACCATTAGCATTTTCATTTAACTATTTCAGTTTAAGACTCTAATAAAACAAAAGTAAAAGGTAAAATTTTCGAACGACGCACCCCCCACCGATAACATATGGATTGTTTAAAACTCAAAAGGGACGTCAAAAGAAACTTTTGAATTTCATGCTTATGATCTTTACAAAGTGACGTCGCCGTGACAAGGCGATTACATCAAAATGTCAAGCCCTAGAACTTCTCCTCCTTCCAAAAATAAGACAAATGAAAAAAAAAAAAAAAAATTCTTTGTTATTCATGTTTCGATCAAGCGTTAATCTTTGATAGAGGCTCGT
>NC_090732.1:17912664-17922664 GCF_036898095.1 Palaemon carinicauda
TTATGAAATTACGGCAGTTAATCAACTGTAGATGGTTGGTAAGAAAATGTTAAGGACCGGAACGTTAAACTCTGTGGAGACATACCCTTTGCAATAAATATACATTAAGACATTATGCTTAGACTTTACATGCTTTATAAGCGAGTCAATATAACACCAAAATACCCTCCCCACCAACGAAAATATTTTGTGGTTTTATGTGAAGTTGGGTCTACTTAACAACTTATTAAAAGTTGGACAAAATCGGAATAAGAGAAAGTCTTTAATTTCAACTATGAATATTGTCAGTCTTTATGTAATTTTCCTTACATTGCGAACACAACAGAATGCAATAACTTAGTCAATAAGGGTTGCATTTTACCTAGTCTTTAAGGGTCAATCTTTCATATGATAAGGTTCTCATTGATGCTAAATGACCCTTTTATACATATCGAAGGGTACTTCTAGCCCATCTTACAGTATGTTACGCTCACCATACACTAAGAAAATTAGCATGCATATTTTATCAGTTCAGGTTTTAGTTGGCATACCTTTTTTTTTTTTTTTTTACTTCGATATGTCGTAGACTGAGCCAATTTAACATAAACGGGGCCCACCTAAAAAAAAATGCAAATTTTGGGTGGGTGGGTAGGAATATGTTTTGAATTATATAGAGCCGTCTTTTACATTCAAGTAAACTGAAGATTTTTTTCATAATCATGTACCAACCAAAATTATTATTTTTTCTCATTTGCAGTATTAGACCTCCATTATCCTAAGATGCTGTCATCCTTGTGAGTCTTCATATAAAAAGAGCTTTTTATCTGAATTTGTGCCATAACATCTGCACTACTCGTTCTCTCTCTAGAATCAATCTAGAACATACAGGTAAGTGTGGTACTTTGTTATACAGTAAGCAATGTGGTTTCATCTAAGTAAGCCCAATTGATAAACATTTTAATGTCTACAATGTAATACTGAGAATAACTTTGTCTTCTAATGTAAACATTGAATTGAGACCTAATAATTTCACCTGGTATTTTTCTCTTAACCTATTATAATTTTTTCAGGTTAGAATATGAACTAATTCAGTGAAGAAACCTTTCCGTTGTGTGATCGGGATTTTTATACTGAGAAGACTGGTTATTTGAGAAAAGGAACTGAAGGTATCAAGTGTGCAAGCATTGAAAGAGGTGTCAAAGTCAGAGATAAAGCTGGAACTAGTGTATATACAAAACATGTTGGGTTAACCACAGAAATAAAGAGCGCCTTGCTATTGTCTCCAACAAGGAATTGTCTCCAACAAGGAAGGTTTTCTAGGCCAGTAAAATAGGACCATAAGACAATAAAATGCATTGCTTTTTCTGAAAAACTGATGCTATACAAGTAGACCCTAAACGAAAAAAGTGAGGAAAGCATATGGATTTGATTAAACTATACCGATTCATGATTGGGCAATTGCTGTTCAAGCCGGTATTAAATATTTTGGTGGTGATCATGTACCAGTATTCTTATTTCTAGTAGCCTCACAGATAAGATAGGTGATCTTCAGCTAGATGTCATCTTGCGTGAATCACACAAACCATAGCTAGCAGCTCTCGAAAATTTTATTAACACCAAATCAGATTTTGTCCAACTTTTAGTATGTTGCAAACTAGATCCAACCTAATGTAAAAAAAAAAAAAAAAAAAAAAAAAAAAAAAAAAAAAAAAAAAAAAAAAAAAAAAAAACTAAACTTATAACAACCGCTATATTGATTCGCCTATTAAACACACAGGAACACAGGGAAAACGCCAATAGTAAAATGAAAGTTATGATCCTCACATGTTTCGACTACTAAAACACTTTCAAGAGCCTTCGTTGCTCTAAATGTCTCAATAGACAGGATAAGTAAAGAACAAGCACAGAGATTATATATACGCATGTATGTATGTATGTATGTATGTATGTATGTATATTTTGTAGAGGGTTCTTGAATGACTTCGATATAAGAAAAAGGCCGTAAATGAACCATAAAATGTACAACATATTGATGAGTGGGAGTTTCAATCGAAAAGTAATCCCCAAAATATGAAAGGTTTCTGAACATTAGTGCTAAAAGAAGGTTATAAAGTGAATGAGTTATAGAATGGTTAGAACAAAGCCAAGCATGAACTTACAGAAATGGACTAAGTGTGTCACAAACAGAGAGAGCAAGTCTCTCTCTTACAAGAGAAAGGGATCTTGTATTTGTAATCACATGCTGATGAAATTGGAAACTTTGGTGCATACAGCGAGGCTAGATGAATAACCGAGTGATAAAAGTTTGCTATGTTTTGAAATGTCTCGGAACGAGATTGATCCGATGAATTACGTGGTAATATGAATATAAGAGAAATTTTGGTAGAAAAATAGGATAACTACTTTTATATTAAATTATCTTACATCCATAGAATAAGTTAACAACTCCAGAATCGGCATTAAAGGTTTAAAGGCCACATTGTCCTATCAAGCAGGATAATAACCTAGAGATTGACCATATACACATATGATCAGCGCCAAAGCCCCCTCTCCACCCAAGCTAGGATCTAGGAGGGCCAGGCAATGGCTGCTGAAGAATCAGCAGATAGATCTATAGGCTTCCTCAAACTCCCCCTTTTTAGCGCGCAAGGATGGCGAGGTTGCAGCACCCAAAGTAACTAACGAGTTTGAGAGGGACGCAAACCCCACTCTGGCAATCACCACAATCCCAAGAGCGGATAGACTGCAAGTGTAGTTTGTATAAACTTCAAGTCATTTTCAAGAATTCTTGGTCGATGAGCTTGCAAGTAGGCTACTGTTTAGTTCATCCCTATGAATACTACCACGAGTAACTCACCCGCCTAACTACCAGGTACCTGATACGCTACTTTGGCCAACAAAACCATGAGACACCTTCACAGATTTCACCAAAAATTTAGCTCACTTTAGTAAAAAATTACCAAATTCAATTATTCTTCGCAGTTGAACTGTGAATTCTGACGTTTATGCCACTGGGATAGATAAATACATGTATGTATTTATGTATACATAAATACCAATGCAATACTTCAGAATGGAAATCTAATCTATACAAGAACAAGAGTACCACTGGTAAAAGCCCGAGCATCGTATCTGTATTTATAACGTTTAGAGGACTTTCGATCAAGCGAAGAATAAAAAATAAGGAAGCTTTATTCAATTAATGTATTAGTTATTGATTGTTAATATAATCTCCAAAAAAAAAAAAAATATCAACTGACTAAATTCCTAAGGGCCAATTATCCTTACTGTAATAAACTGGTCGTTTAAATGAATTAGAACCAACAGAATATTTGAACAATCAACATTGAAAATTAAAACAATACTGACCATACAAACCAAATACTCTAGATTATATAGTTTGGTAAAAATCTAATAATTGATTAAGGAATATATGAAAATTAAGATATGCCTTTTCGTGTACACTGCCTCTATAATGAGGCCAGATTTATGAACAGTTTTATGAAAGTTTTTAAACTCAAGGGTGAGGATCTACTTCTAGTTAAGATGTCCATGTAATGTTTACTGCATCTACCATTCTTAATAAGGCTATAGATTTGTATATCTTAAACGAGAGATAATTATACATGATAATTCTCTCATATGGTATATGAATGTTATAATCTCTGGCCGAGCTTGATCAAACTTTCCCTCTATTACATTTTCATCAGTATGAAGTGTCAAAATTCCACCTCCAGGAACTCTAATTTTTATATCAATGTTGATTATTTACATATCATGCATTTTAGACTATAAAAAACTGGAAATAAGCATTACACATAAAACAGAATTATATACCGTTCTGTGTTATTTCAAAACCGAAAAAATGTGAAACCAACAGCGCAGGCTCTTCAAGAAAAGACGAGCCTCTAAATCAGGTCAACCACACGCCAACAAATACACATATATACGACACTGAGGTCCAAGGCCCGTATGCTCTAACTTGGCTATATTAAACTGAATTACCTTAATTCATATTGTCCTTCAGATTTCATTATTTCTCTTTTTGTTCAGTACTTTCTTACATTTTCTATTTCTTCCAATCTCGCTGCATTCCATTTTAAGAAAAAAAAATATCTGACGGCTCTCGTCAAACGTCACAGCATACCTTGGTATTTGATGCTTCTATTAACTTATATATAAGCAGTTGAAAACTGGCCCGTTTATTCAATTTTACACTTCTCTCGTCAAACTTTTTGACTTGTGTTGCATATTAAGATCACATTAAACCCTATACACAGGATTATTTTGGGCAAAGTCCAACGATTGGTATATCAATTTACTATTTTTCGTTCGCGTCGCAGTTCTTTATTCATAGGTTTCTGTCTATTGTAGAGCTTAAATCGAATTCATATGAGCAGTAGCCTGAGAGACGGATTGGTAGATAGATATTCTACTATACATTATACACGAACATTGAAATAATGCAAATATCACTCGAGTATTGAACATATGCGTACACGTATATGACAGGTTGGAAGATACTCATTTTGGAGTTTATAATGTGCGCGATCAGCCTTCAAAAATATTGATATTGTTACTGAAAGTTGTTTAATTCTATTCTAAATACTTTTCAGGCGACACGATTATTTTATCGTATAATTATTATTTTCATTAGTTTTTAGCCAAAATTTACATCTACTACCTTCGTGGTATTTGTTGTCAGTGTTGCATGATGAAGTTTATTTCAGTATGGTAAAATTCGAAAGAATTCTTGAAAAAAAAATACATGAAACTGGTGTATCTGCCATTACTAGCAATTTTGGCGTCTAATATATTTTGTAGTTTAAAAAAAAAAAACAAAAAAAAACATTGTTCTTTCACGAATCCAAGAAACTGAAGGTATCGGACACCAGATTAGGCTGAAAGACGAACAGGCTCCAAGTTATAGGTCAAATTAAAGCATTACGTCGATTAGAGTACAAATCCCTCTCTATCTAAGACGTCTCATAGAATGCACTTGCAGAAGAAAGGAAATGAATTGAGAAGACCTTCAAAAGATGTCCCATCAAAAAATATATGTGAAAACACTTTATTCAAATTAAACAGTAAACATATCTATTCTGCTATAAAGATAAACATAAGTTAATTTCAAGTCTGGTGTATTTATTCTATAAAATCTAGTTTTTTTCTTTGCCTTAAAATCGAAATCAACAGATTTCTTAGTTTGTTAAACGCAGTGCGTATTTTATATATCACTAATACTAACGACTTGCATTTTCAAATATCAAACCAAAACTACTTATTGATATCGAATACCCTCTAACTTTGGAATGATTTGTAAACAGTGAGTCACGTAGGATTCAAACGATTGCGTATGAGTCGATAAAAATAATTAACAATCGACTTTACTCTTTAAAGACTTAATGATAAGGCCATTTCACGTGTTATATTATGTCCTACAAACTGAATATATATATATATATATATATATATATATATATATATATATATATATATATATATATATATATATATATATATATATATTTATATACATATATATATATATATATATATATATATATATATATATATATATATATAGTGTGTGTGTGTGTGAGTGTGTGTGTGTGTGTGTGTGTGTGTGTGTGATCAGGTCACAGATTCCTTCTCCCCCCCCCCCCAAAAAAAATAAGGACTAAGAAATGGCTGCTGAAGATTATTAAGTAGACCTCTATACTTCCAATACCTCCATGCCTAGCTCACAAGAACTATAAGGTTGTGGATAATCATACAATAATGAAAACCATCAAGTTGCCAGCCGTGTTTGGAAGTCAAGAACGATTCAACTAATCTACCAAAACTGAAAATTCATTTTTACATGTGCCTCTTAAACTCATTATTCTCATTCTCAGTACTAAAATCAATATATCCACCATATTCGATTACAAAGTGTAAAAAAAAAAAAAAAAAAAAAAAAAAATAAAAAAAAAAAAAAATACACTTTTGATCCTTTCAGATTTTCAAACATCTCCCCACAAAAGTAATTGATGTCAAATTGGCTCTAAATTGGGAATAACTTACAATATAAAGGAAATTACTTGTGATAATCTCTACTAGACTCAAAATTAAAGATTTTACTTCCCAACACTGCTATCAAATTGTGCAAGGTGATTTCGATGCTTTTTAAAAGGTTCAAAAGTTACTTCTGACCGGCAGGAACGACGCACAGGTCATTTGGCTTGTCCCTCATAATGTCGTAAAGACCGACCAAAAGTATATATGATCAGGGCCCAATCTAGAACCTATACAACCAGGCAATGGCTGCTGAAGATTCTGGAGGTAGACCTACCTACAGGAACTCTTAATATCCTTAGCTCATAACGACTGTGGAAACTACTGAAATACTAGTCAGCCTAAACAATAGAATTATTATTACTTATTCTTGGAGGATTTAAGTTTTTCAACTAAGTTACGAAATTGATCTATTTAAAACCATGACAGTTGATTGCTAAGTTTGTAAAAACAGAGTGCGTGACTCGTTACATTAATATTTTTAAATATAAAGCATTAATACTTCTTAATACTGAAATCTTTACCACTCGGGAATAACTCACTCAAAGGGAAAATACATATGATAGGGGAATCTATAGTTATATGTACAACTAGAGGGGCACTCAGTAGTGCGCAGACCTTTGTCGCGGCAGCTTATTTCTCAACCTTTTGCTCGACCATGACCTTGACCTTGGACCTTAACATGTAAAAATTGGCGTGGAATTTCATACACTCAAATATGAACCAAGTTTGAAGTCTTTGTGACAACGATATCCAAACTTATGCCTGATTTCTTGAATTGGACGCTTTGCTTGACCGTGACCTTGACCTTTAACATTGACCTTCCGAGGTTTCTAAATAAAAGTTGATCCCTGCAAGTTTCATTACTCTGTGATTAAAATTATGTTCAGGAAGCTGTTCACAAACAAACAAACACACAAACAAACAAACAGGGGGGTAAAATATAACAACCTTCCAACTTCGTTGGCGGAGGTAATATAAGTAACCCATTTCCACCATAATGGCTGATAGCCGAGCTTTTAACTAGTAGCTGTTATCATAGATTTGTTACCAACACCTGCGACTTTTGTACTTTCAAGAACAGATAATTTTCAGCATCGAATAAACTATACCTTAAGTCAGCAACATCACCCTACACTATTAAAAATTTGCAGTAAAAGCCGTAAAAATCCTGGTATAAATGTTGCCAGGCATTTACTGTTTTAAAAAAGGATAAATTGACGTAAAGGAATGATATAACGGTTACCAACCCGTAAAATATAATAGTAAAGTAGGGCAAAAATTACGGTCGCCTATATCTTAATGAAAGACTGCTGAGAACAGTATATTTTTACAGAGAATTTCCGATTATTTTTTCTTTTTTTTTTTTTCCTTAAGTGTATGTCTTCCTAAAAACTGGAGAGTCAACCCAACAACAGTTACAGGTCGTAAGGTGTACACCTTCGACTTCTACTGTACATTTCAGTTATGTAATTAAGATCCAAATCGATAAACAGCCTAATTTTCATAACTCGCAAAGAAAGAAAGAAAGAAAGAAAGAAAAAAAAATTCTCCCAATGAAAGGACTACAACATACATTTCTCATATCTCTCAATTAGTGAATAGGACTTAAAAGGATGATGCAACGGCTAGGGTCACTGACATCGACACGAAGGCGAAGGATAGAGAGAACGGGATGTTACACTATCCATTTATTTCTCAATGAAAAAAAAAACGATAAACGATATAAACAAATTCTTTCAATACGATCTTATCTTGAATATCAAATCAATTACAATCTTTACCTTTCATGTAATCCGTTTCCTACCCAACACCTATTTGGAATGACAGTAAATTAATGGAGAGAGAGAGAGAGAGAGAGAGAGAGAGAGAGAGAGAGAGAGAGAGAGAGAGAGAGAGAGAGAGAGACAGAGACAGAGAATTTGGCCGTTATATTTTAACTTGGTACAACAATTAAATATGAAGTAATCAATAATTTATCATGAAAATTTCACCTTCCGGATCAAAATTTCCTGATCATACGAATTACAATTACAACCCTCTATGTTTTATTTATATTTACATATATACATATATATAGATATAGATATAGATATATATATATATATATATATATATATATATATATATATATATATATATATATATATATATATATATATAGATATATATATATATATATATATAGATATATATATATATATATATATATATATATAGATATAGATATATATATATATATATATATATATATATATATATATATATATATATATATATATAAACACAACAAATGCAGTCATTTCTAGTCCACTGTAGGACAAAGACCTCAAACATATCCTTATTCATGTCTGTGGTTAGGCCATTCTCATAACCACGATGGTCACTGTGGATTGATTGGTGATGGTGGAACATATTGATCTGATCGCTCACAGCAAACCAACCTAATATGCGTGACCCTGATCATGGCGATACATAAGACGTTCCATCCCTCACTCAGAAAGGATATGTGTGCATATATACATGTGTATGTATATATACATACAGATTTCTCACTCGAGTAGGTCTTCACTGCACCCACTTACACTAATTAAAATTATTTCCTGTTAATAGGACCAGCGTATCCCCTATACCTACACCAAGTTAATTAACATAAAACATGGCAAGACAATTGAAACCTGGTTACCACTTTTAAACCAGTTTTGTTTATTCCTCTACACCTTTTCCAATATATAACCATTTCCCTCTAGAGAAAAATAATAATAAATAATAATAATAATAATAATAATAATAATAATAATAATAATAATAATAATAATAATAATAATAATAATAACAACTGTTTTTATAATGCAATTTTAGTGTTACTTCCCACCTTGGCTCCGAATAACTTTCCTGGCCATACTGCCAGTCAGTATAGCCCAAATTCATTCACCTAATCCAATCGCTTCTTTAGGCTGATAATAATAAAGCTTGACAGTCATGATTTTATACCTCGAAGGCTGATGTAATTACCTCATTCTTTGCTCTAAAAGCACAAATTAGTATAACAACTTAATGAGATTTCACTTGTAATTTACTGAATTTTCTTAAGCTCCTGAGAAAAATTAAGCATTCTTCTCTTCCACATTCATATTGTTCTATTAAACTGTGTAATAGCCTACTATGTAGAAAACTTCTTCATCTATTCCATATAGTAACAAAATCTTCAGCAACGTCATTCATCTCTCTCTTTTAAGAAATTAAAGCAATTACTTGGCAATGCCAAATAAAAAGGCAGAAAATGGCATAGAACTCCTTTACCGTCACTGAACTTTTGCATCAAACCACTCTCTTTCATATCAATTCACTTTAAAAAAAGCTTTGTTTTCATCATAATTCATAATCATACTCAATCATTAGTTATACCACACTGCATCTTCATTAATTCAATAAAAAATATTTTTCTTTCCTCTCAAAAATTTCTTTCATAACTATTTCACATATTAGGCCTAAAGATACCCTCTTACTTGTCTGAGCACACACTCTTCTCCCCTTATAAATCCTCGAGACATTTATCTTACTATCTCAAACAATATATTATAAACATTTCCTTGTAATACTATGGAATATAAACTCTTACAATTCTTAAAGACACATTTATCTATTCTACCAATTTCTTTACAATCTTTGTTCCTTCCGCACACTCATGCACCCTGGTCAGCCACTCATAAAACACTTTCGCCACTCTACCATCACACAACTAAACCCATTAATTCCTTGTGTCTTTCCATTCTTACAACTATTAATTGTCTGTCTTTCCACTTACTATCTTCCACAGTTAACAAACATTTAAATTTTATGAAATACTCAGCAAAATAAAGTGAAATGCCAAACAGCGTACAAAGAAATAAATTTAAGTGACTTCTATCAGTGATTACAAACCTCTCTTCAATCGCAATGGTTAATCTTGTGCTTCGAACCA
>NC_090732.1:17927664-17935164 GCF_036898095.1 Palaemon carinicauda
AGCAGGGCACTCAGATTTTTTCCATGACACATCACTAACAATTTTCGTCCTTTTATTGCTTTATATTAGGTTCTGGTTTCATTTTGAATGATGAAACTTAAGAAATATTACATCATTTGCGCTTCGATACCTTCACTGATCAATAATTTCATTGCTTGATTAATAGAATTTAGCCCACATGAAATAATGTCTATAATTTGGGTCGTAATGCGTGGTGCTGGGGTCGGGTAAGCCAATCAACACTGAAGTGCAACCCGTTGTGAATTAAAGACTTTAAAAACAGGATAGAGCAAAGGAAGCGGGAACAAATGATAAGGCTGAAAGATAAACAGTGGGTGCAGTCAGGATTTTGAGCCATATGTCCCGGCGCTGGGGCCAGTGAGATCATTCAGAGCAAATCAGGGAAAACCTTACAGTAGCAGTGTAGAGTAAACTTATAAAAAAATGTTTGGCAGCAAAATGGAAGAAAGGAAGCGGGATTGGAGGGTTAGGTAAAAGGCTAAAAAGTACCATATCTCTATGCAAAATACTTGGAGAAATATTATTTGACTTTTTATATATATTAACTGTGGGAAAATGCAATTTCTGTATCGATGCACTTGGTCTTCATCTTCAATTCAACTCTCTCTCTCTCTCTCTCTCTCTCTCTCTCTCTCTCTCTCTCTCTCTCTCTCTCTCTCTCTCTCTCTCTCTCAGAAACTTCTTTTTTTTAAAAGCACTATGGCCTCCACATGGTGGCTCTCACTTTTGTAACGCCAATTGATTCTGTATCTTATAAACCTTACAACCTTTGCATAAAGCAACTTTCACAACTATTACTTCGAAAACTGAGTTTCATAAACAACTTGTTCATATAAACCCTTGAAAACATATTTTCGTTATAAGAAGAAGAAGAAGAAGAACAACAACAACAACAACAACAACAACAACAACAACAACAACAACAACAACAACAACAACAAGAATGATAATAACAACAACGGGAGAAGCCACAGCTTCTTTAATCTTTCTCCTGAAAAATCATCAGCCACTGTTTTGTAAATAGCGAGGGTATCTTACACAGCACAGCTGATATGCAAACGAAATCCGAAAAAAAACCTCAAAGCATTTCACTCTTTGGATGAAATGAAATACGTAAAAATCACCTGTGACAAAACCGACGGAATTTCCTGATTATTGACTCGTACGAATCCTTACAAAAATTCCGAGTCTTCCACAGTCATTAGTCCGGAAAGTTTGATGGTACGAAGGAAGGGAGAGGCGGCGACGTTTTGGAGGAGGAAGGGAAAAAATAAGACGTTCTGAAAGAGGGAGGGACGAAGGGAGATAAGTTAGAAGGAGAGAGGGAGGGGGTTTAGGGGGTACTGAGAATAGAGGGAGAAAACTTTGCAATGGCATTTGAATAACTTTTAATGATGTATATTCGGCGAAACGCTCAAGCCTCTTAGCTCTTCTCTGATGTTCCTTAAGAATCAATACTTAAAAAGACTGGCTTTTGGATGAAATGTGTTATTAGGAATTCGAATGGCCCCAAAGGTTACACTGTTAAAAAAAAAACCGTAATTTTAATAAAAAATTCTCCGTAATATATACTATTATTAGCCGTATTTCAGTGAATGACAGGCGACCGTAATTTTAACCCTATATTTATATTATCTTTTACGGGCTGGTGGCCGTAATATCACTCCTTTACGTTAATAAATTCATTTTATACGTAAATGCATGGAAACATTTATTCAAGGAGTTTTACCGTTTGTTTTTAATTCACAATTTCAATAGTATACATTCTCAAAATTTACTTATTTTTCTTTACAAATACGCATGCGTCAGCAGGGCCATATGTAAGTGGATTCGGAAAAAAATTGGCACACAATAGCGTACATAATAGTTAATAAACCACTACTTCAACAAATGTGCTACTCTTTTGACAAGACGTAAAACCCAAATCAAAATTTTCAATATGAACTTGCTTTCGTGATTTAGTGTATTAAAATTGCAAAATTTGACTTCCACCAAAGAAGAATCGTAAAACCTATCCTCGACATAACCCTTGGCAAAAGAGATTTTGTATATTTCCAAACTATAGTTAAAAAAAAAAAAAAAAAAAAAAAAAAAAAAATAATAATAATAATAATAATAATCTTAAGCGTAAATTTTCCCTGAAAAATATTTTTCTCAGCCGTATTTCAGTAAAATACAGGCGACTGTAATTTTACCATACTTTGTTGTTATATCTTACGGGTTGGTAGCCATAATATCCCCCTTTACGTCAATATATCTGTTTTTAACACGTTCTAATGCCTGGAAACATTTATGCCAGAATTTTTACCCTTTTATACGCCCAATTTTTAACAGTGGATAGAGTAAATAAGTATGCAATGCATTCGGTAAAATAATAATTAAATTGCTGTAAAATAAGAGTAAAAAAACTCATTGCCAGAATCAATAAAAAAGAATGGAGGTTTAGGAAAAAATTTAACCGACTTACACGGTTAACAACAAACTTCTGATAATTTATGCCGTTTACTGCTCAACTATTCCAAGATTTATCAATTTTAAAAATCAAAGTTCCGAAATACGTTATTAAAAAACAAGTTATAATACATTTCAGGGAATTAATTCCCCGAACGACTTGTGAAAATTCATTATTATTATTATTATTATTATTATCATTATTATTATTATTATTATTACTAGCTAACCTACAACCCTAGTTCAAAAAGCAGGATGCTGTAATCCCAAGGGCTCCAATACAGAAAAATAGCCTAGTGAGGAAAGGAATTAAGGAAAAACTATATGAAAATTAATGAACAATTAAAATAAAATAACAACATTAAAACAGTTCTTTCATATATAAACTATAAAAAGAGACTTATGTCACCTTTTCCAACATAACATTTGCTGCAAGTTTGAACTTTTGAAGTCGTACCGAATTAACTACCGGATCAAGAAGATCATTCCACAACTAGGTCACAGCTGAATTAAATTTCTATAGTACTGTGTAGTATTGAGCCTCATGATGGAGAAAGTACGACTATTAGACTTGACTGCATACATAGTATTACGAAGATGGTGGTATTGTCCGGGAAAATCTGAATGTAATGGATGGTCAGAATTATAAAAAATCTTATGCAACATGCATAACGAATTGAACGAAGAGACTCTTTAGCTATGGTAGGCAGCTCTTCCAGGAGGACACTTCAAAATCAAACAATTGTTCTCTACTTTTGGGTAGTGTCATAGTCTTTGTACCATGGTCTTCCACTGTCTTGGGGTAATCTCTTGCTTGAAGATACACTCGAGCACACTATTCTATATTGTTTCTCTTCCTCTTGTTATTTTGAAGTTTGTATAGTTTATATATGAAAGATTTATTTCAATGTCATTATTGTTCTTGAAGTTCTCTTGTAGTTTATTTCCTTATTTTCTTTCCTCACTGGGCTATTTTCACTGTTAGAGCTCTTGGGCTTATAGCATTCTGCTTTTCCAACTAGGGCTGTAGCTTAGCAAATAATAATAATAATAATAATAATAATAATAATAATAATGATAATAATAATAATAATAATAATAATAATAATAATAATAATAATAACAACAACAACGTCTGGATTTTCGATATCGAAATAAACGCATGTGTAAGCTTTTTGCTTTTACGGAAGGCATTTCCTTACCATTTACTGTTGGTATTATGGTAATTAGCGAAAAAATAATAGCATGTACAAAGCACATACGCCAAACAGGGCGTTTACGAAGGAATATTTACTATTTACAAGCAACACACCCCGTAGCGGATTATTTGCATGCTGTGTAGCACTCAACCATACCACTTTTTACCACTTATTTTCCCCCTTGATATTCTTTGCAATTGGATAAGCTGGCAATAATTTGGCCACTATTTGCCAATCGATGACTTCGAGGAAGCAAAAAAAAAAAAAAAATTAAAAAAAAAAAATACAATGCAGTGACACTCATATTCTTTCCCTAATACCCTTTGAGGGATAAAGAAAAAGCAGAGGCCGTAGGTGTGGGGGACGCATCGTTATCTCCTCCATCTCTAGCTGAGGCGGAGAAAGTGAGATGGCACAGTGGTCAGTGCCAGCAGACCCCTCCATGTCCAAAAGTGGTGACAAGTGGCGGGACCAAGAGCGCCTTGGTAGTGACCACTCGTATTCTCCATTCTCTCAGGGGGTCCCCCTAACCCACCACCAGGAGCCCAACACCCCTCCATCCCCCTACGTATCTCTTCGCCACGAAAAGCGCCCCAGGAAGAATGTTTTGAAGGTCGTAATTGGACCCTTGCTAGAATAAACTCGCTCGTGATGTACAACAAATATATTCTCCTTTATTATTCTATACACTGTTTACCTCTCATTTGACTGACCCTCATATAATCCAAGGCATTTTGTTTCCTCGCCCATAATTGGTTAACGACAAAAGTATATCTCACCTTTATCAAAGTGGAAAAACTGGAAAAGAATTATAGTTGAAGTGCTATACATAAAGCTCCATTAGATTCCGTCAGAAATAAAAATTTGCCTTGAGGAAATGCTTGACCGTTCTCAACACCCCAAGCACCACTTAAGCCGCCCAATTAGACTTCGAAAACGCTATAACCAGCAGGATTTTATATCACACATTTTGTGAATTCTGAAAAACGCAAAAGAAATGTGTACTGAATATGGTCTTCACATATGACTTCTCAAATTCATCTATTAGATGTCAAAAAACTCATTTCTGCAGGCTTCTTATTTCTTAAAATATTTAATTTGTGGAAACTGAGATTTGAATGGAAAGGAATACAACTGTGTAATATTTAAATTTTTTACTAGTTCTTTAACATTTCTTGTCTGCAGTGATTTCAATCACTAAAATCATGGAACCAGTACACCAACATGTATGGAGGATATTGTTGTTGAGAGAGAGAAAGAGAGAGAGAGAGAGAGAGAGAGAGAGAGAGAGAGAGAGAGAGAGAGAGAGAGAGAGAGGAGAGTGTATGTGTTACCATATCAGGGCCCTCCCGTTTTGATACTGTACATATATCTGTGCAAGTGAACACACTCTCTCTCTCTCTCTCTCTCTCTCTCTCTCTCTCTCTCCTCTCTCTCTCTCTCTCTCTCTCTCTCTCTCTCTCTCATTTCAACCCGTAACAGTCGACCAATAAGTAGGTACACGAATGGCTACATGGGTTAACAGGGGTTTCCTGGATTTTAGGAACGCATCCATTCGGTCATCCTCATACAGTTTGAGAATCGAACTCTGGTCATTCACAATTTGTCTTCGCAGATAAAAGATTTCCCTAAAATATTGTACTTCATTTGTAACAATGCTACGGATGGACTGCCCAAGACGACAAACCCTGATATTTTTTTTCTTTCATTCGATCTGGATCTTGGAATTTAAACAAGATCAGGCCGGGCAAGCCGGTAGGAATAGATAATATCTTTAAAGGTTTAAAGGACGCTCATGAATGGCAGAGGCAAGGGACAGTGACATCATCCTAGCAAACAGGACAATGCCCTAGAGTCTGACCATATATACATATGATCAGCGCCCAAGCTAAGACCAAGGAGGGCCAGGCAATAGCTGTTAATGACTCAGCAGATAGACCTAGAGGCTCCAGCAAATCCCCCATCCTTAGTTCACAAGGATGGTGAAGTTGCAGTGGCCACAGGAACTAACGAGTTTGAATAGAAATAAGTAGTCCAAAAAGTCGTATTGAACTTTTACTTTTTCATGTAAATTTTCATGAGAGGATAAGAAAACTACACTAACTAAGCTATGTAATTATGTTAGTTCAAACAGCCTTTGTACAACTGAAGTAAATGGCTACTTAATATAAAAAACATTTAATAAAACATAAAAAAAAATATATATTTTCTTTTTTAAGGCTTAAAACTTTTTGTAACTAAATCATTTCAGCAACGTCATAGCATCATAAAATTACGTAACGAAAATAGTGACACGTGAGGAAATTACATAAATTTCAAGTCTCAAGGTCGAATAAGACTATGATATTTAGCGACGAAAAATAGCAATTATCGATACATTTTGTTTTGTTACATCAATATTCGAGCAAAGGAGAAAAATCCAGTTATTAAGTAAAATCTTACAGAAGCTTTACCAGACAAATATGTGAAATGAAGGATGAATACAAATGAAAATAAAACGTGTTGACTTATGCCCTTGTAGTTCTTCCTCCCTTAGGGTTACTTTAAACCGTCATTTTACGCCTCTTAATAATGCTAACAATTCTGAGGAACTTAGTTTAACACAACCAACTTCTTAGCCACGTGTGTAAATGTACTCATAAGGATGGAAGGGATATGAAGGACAATGTTTGTCAACATCACTTATAATTCTGCGACAGGCAGACAAGTCACTTGCATGATTAAGGACCTTTGCATGATTCCAAGTATTAAACACGTCTGCCCCTTGCCAGTCCACTGGAGCTTAAATTATGAACTAAATAAGTTAAAAGCTTCTTCTTTTCTGCATAATCGGGGACCAAATGTGCTCTTGACTCCATTAACTCTTCGCGGTTTTATAAGGAAAATACTAGAGAACATCAACACACCATGTTTTTTTCTCCAAGTTTTGGTCTTCGCGACAAATGAGATAATGCGTTCGCTGTACATTTTTCTTGTCAGATATTTATGAGAGCTTTCATTAACGACAACAATGAGGGAGATTTACAGTTTTTTTTTTTCTTTTTGGTCTTTACTATTTTCAAACTTTGGACTTAGGAATGTTGTACATCTGTGGACTGGTTTTTCTACAATCCTCATCATTACCATCATTTCCTCCTACGCCTATTGACGAAAAGGACCTCGGTTAGATTTCGCCAGTCGTCTCTTGAGCATTTAATTCAATGCTTTTCCAATATATAAAGTAAAATCTATTCTCTTAATCAAATTACCCGAAGAATGTCGAGGCTTAACATCTTTGCACTCTTATACTACATATCTACCAAGAACAAGATAGAAGTAATTAGCTTGAAAAAACAAATGAATCCAAGATTCCATAAATCAATAGTTACGATTTTCCAGATATTTCAAATAGATTTCGAAAAGTTCATATCCAATTAATATGTAGCATTTTCTTTAGGCCCTAAATTAAAACAGATTTTACCTAGCATAAGATTGCTGAATTTGAACTATATAGCCTGGTGGGACAGGACAGTAAGATGTAAAAAAGGAAATAGAGAAAAGGAGTTAAATAGAAGTATATAAGGCAAGTGCAACTAAGGGCCGAAAGAACACTGCAAAGACACTTATATCATTCTTACACTAAGGTCCATTTCCAGGCTTAGCGACTTTTCGCTTCAAGCACCTAAAGAAAAATTTGCTTTAATTCCTAAGTGGTTTTTCCGCATTTTTCCTCAAATATTCCGTCAAATAGTGTCCACTTCAGCCAAAACTGGGTAAAAAACATTGCGTGTTTATGTTCTCTGATATTTTCCTTATAAAAATGGAGTTGAGAACACATTTGGTCCCCAAT
>NC_090732.1:17937664-17940164 GCF_036898095.1 Palaemon carinicauda
ACAAAAATACATGTTATACAGACACAAACACACATATATATTATATATATATTTTATATATATATAATTAGTTTTAAGAATTAAAATACATGTCATTCAATAACAAAACTAACTATCTCTATGGACATAAACATCAATTTAATTCAAATGTACCAAAGATGAGAATAATTGGTAAGTAATCACTACAAAGTTTCATACCTCATTTTTAGATACACGCGTAACATAATCATCAGAAATATTACTATATATATATATATATATATATATATATATATATATATATATATATATATATATATATATATATATATATATATATATATATATATATATATATATATATATATATGGGGAAATTATCTGACAGGGTTTCGTTTACTATATTTACGGTAGTATAGAGTTCATGCGGTCACCCGAAAAAATATTGGTATTCATTTGTGAGTCTCGTCCATCTTTTATTGGTTTCCGCTCATCTGTTAAATATTCCAAAAACTATTTCCCGTGAGAATTCAATATTTTCAAAAATAAATGATGAAAATGAAGAATTCCAGTAAAGGTTGGTGGAATTCTTAGCTAATATAATTCTCTCTCTCTCTCTCTCTCTCTCTCTCTCTCTCTCTCTCTCTCTCTCTCTCCTCTCTCTCTCTCTCTCTCTCTCTCAAGCTGGTTATGATTATTTACCACTCAGAAAAAACACATCTAGCGGAGTCATAATATCTGGGCACCGTCCTTTATCGTCCCGCTTCCAGGATTCCAGCTACTTGCGTTAATTTCCAGGGAGAATTCCAGGCGAAGCTGGAACCACCACAGCGGCCTCTCTAATTACTGGAGATTGCCGTTATCAGTCTTAATTGTGAATCCTCTCCTGGGAAAGGCCGGATAAGAAACAACACCCAAAAGTTTTAGGCACTGTTAAAAAAAAAGCGACTAGTCTCGTCCTCCACGATTAGCCGAATTTAATGGAGCTGGAAAAAGATTCCAATTCTTACGATGTTTTATTTCCTGGGCGAAAATATAGACACCGAAACAAGACAGGAAAATATAGCATTGGGATTATTATTATTATTATTATTATGATTATGATTATGATTATTATTAGCTAAGCTACAACCCTAGTTGGAGAAGCAAGATGCTATAAGAAGAAGGGCTCCAACAAGGAAAAATAGCCCAGTGAAGGAAATATGGAAATAAATAAACGATATGAGAAATAATTAACAATTACTAAAATATCTTAAATACAGTAACAACCTCATAACAGATATTTCATATATAAACAATAAAACGACTTATGTCAGCCTGTTCAACATAAAAGAGTTTGCTGCAAGTCTGAACTTATGAAGTTCTACCGATTCAGCGTTATTTAAATAAATAAAATGTCCTTAGCTTTTAGAAGCAATTAAGATTATTTTTTAATTAAGGCACATTTCATATCTAATAAAAGAACGAGTCAATTGTTATTTATTTAACTAAGGTACATTTCATATCTAACTAAAGAACGAGTCGATAACTGTCCAGTAATATAATATGAAAAGTACGTATTGTACTCTAGTTAGTTAGTGGAGGAAGTTGCGGCCACTGTGGCGAGCAAACGTTCCATGGAGTAGCCTCAACCAGAGTCATATCTGTATTGACTCTGGCCTCAACAACACAGAGCTCTTGCGGTCCTGACTAATTACCTTCTATTACTTGTAACCACTGCTCACACAGGGATAATCTATATTTACAGACGGCAAAGACATTGGCAGCTTCGCTAGCACTGAAATAGTAATTACTTAAAAGTCTTTAGAAGTTGTTTCTGCTGTCCTGGGGCTAGGACCATTTCCTTGAAGATTATAACTAGCTAGAGCTTGAGGCTTTGTCTCCTTCAAATACTAACAAAAGTCATAGATTATAATTGATCAACAGAATGTGGGAAAATAGGTATAGTATGAAAGTACACAAAGATTATGAAACACACCGGTATGACAGAAATTTGACAAATAAAGAAAAATATAACACCTGCTTAAATTTTAAGATAAAAAAAAAATCTTGTAGCAATTGAAAAATGTAACTCCTTACGCAAAGCGAAATGACAAAAAACTTGCATGTAATCGGGCGTCAATGGATTACATTTGACTGTGACAACTGAAGTACGAAACAGACAGATGACCTTTGCACGGAACGACTGAATCTACTTTTCTTAGATTTCTTTTTTTCACGAAATAGTTTACGTATCAAAATGAGCAAAAAAAGAAAAACCCTAAATACGTTAAAGGATTTTAAACTGGCTAAAATTGAGTGGTATACTAAGTATTTTTTATCCCAGGATTTTATCTTTAAGATTTATATTTACAATCTTTCGTTACTCATAACGACTGTTCACTAGAATTTTATATCAAAGCAGCCTGAATTTTGACAAGTGATCCCGAAAATTAGCGAAACAATTCTATACAACACATGAAATTTCATTGTCATGTATTTTAACATAAAATACTAAATTCTAATATTTGTTAGCCATTGA
>NC_090732.1:17945164-17977664 GCF_036898095.1 Palaemon carinicauda
ATAAATTTGAGAATCAATGACTGTCACGATTCCTTTTGATTAATGGATTGATTGGACATTTTTCTGGTTCCGTCACATCAAAGGTCATTCATACCAATATTTATCAAAAACAATTATTCATGATTATTGAAATTTAGAAATATCCATATTAAAATTATAAAGTTTATCACATCTTTGCTTCATAACCAGACTATAGAATATATCTAAAAATGACTCTAGAATCATATACTACTGTATATCTTCTATGAATCTTGACAAGGTGGTATCTGTCAATTTTAAGAGGGCAGAAAATATGGGATTCAACCAGCAAATACCTCACAGTCAAGGTGACCAAACAGTCTTCACAGAATGGTTGGGGCTCGCCAGCCTCAAGTATTTTTGAGTTAGACGAGTGTGACCTTTGGAGGAACGCTCAAAGGTATGACTAATATAAAATCAGAATGGTATAATTTCTCATCTTTTAGGCATATTTCCAAACTTACAGGAGATATAACACTAGTGATCTTGGCTCATTCTGTTTTCAATGACAAAATACCACCTTTTTTGCCACAGGTCTTGATTGAAGCTTTGATTAGAGGTTTGAATTCAATATATAAAAGTGGATGTCTCCTTAGAAGTAGTTCAAATGTAGCTTTATTAACTAGTTTATCTACCTCTTCATTCCCATCCACACCTACATGAGCTGGAACCCAAAATTTTTTTATTTGCAACCCCATATTCTTAAAGATATGACGCCCCTGTATTATTCTTAAAACTAATCGGTTGGTAGATTTAACTGCACAAAAAGCTTCTAGGAAACTTTTTGAATGACAGAAAATGGTGAAGTAGCTTTCCTCCTTAATTGATACTTTCTCTTGTTGTTAAAATGCCCTACAGTTCTACTGTGAAAATGGAAGCTAAAGGAGGTAGAACCTCTGCAATAAAATTAACTAGTATATTTTCCAATTCCAAAGGCAACACTGTATTTGGATCGATCAATAAAATAAATCTAGACCAGCTATGTTTTTAAGCATGTTCCATATAAATTGAGTAAGATCCTACCTCAAATCATGTCCTTTTTTAACCATTTCAGTACTTATAACAATAAAAATTTCAAAAAATAATTTGTATTTTCCTAACTAAAGAAACCTAAATCTTTTAATATAAGTAAGCATTCATAAAAAGCTGGATATGGCTGACAAAACTTAATGAGGTTGTGATACTAGGCTAGAAAGTGGAGGGTAAGGCTCTTACTCCCGACAAACCACTGAGCTCTCACTTTGATCTTAAACCTAAGATGTCGGTTAGTTAAGGGGGAAAGTGTTATCTAGAAGAGTCAGATTTGTATAGTTTGGAAAAACAGAAGCAAGAAGCATTTCTGCTATGTAACGATGTAAGGATCACAAGTGATCCTTTTACCATATCCCTGTTGGCCAAGAATGTTTACTCAGTCCTCCTGCGTGGATTAACCATGCACACATCTCTATCACGTTGATGGCTTCCCAAGAGTGTACCAGCTTGATAAGGATCTGTGAAATGAACATCTTTGTTAACATCAGTCACTAATGGAAGCATTGCCATTGATCAACGCTACAGAGTACTTCACTGAACTACTTTGGAAAGCTTGCAGAGTAACAATACTACCCACCTTACCAGTAGGTTGAAAAGCTGATACATTTCTCCCCTGAATCATATCCCTGAGATGGATAGGATACTCTGGTGGGTGGGTCCTCTCCCCATATAAGCCTGTGTACCACATATTTCCCAGAGGAAAGAAGTTCCCACTATGAGGATCGTCATACAGCTACCAGAGTAGGTTGTACAGTAATCCTGCTCCAAGAAAACCAGAGGGTAAGGGGAATACTGGTTGCTATGAAATATATTTCAGGAACTACTGGAGCAAATGCTAGGAGCCGTACAAGAGGAAATAGCATCTTTGTCAATGAAAGAAGTCTCGTCGACCATTCGCGGTTGAGTGCAAAGACGAATGAGTGCAAAGACCTTGGTAATGTGCGTGGAGAGCTGTCTTTCTGACACTGTTGAAATGGTCTATTATGTCCTCTCACTGGTCATATGAGGGAGGAGCTCATTGATTATGACCCTTCTGCTGGGCTTTCGTATTCCTTAGCAGTGATCTCATAATTTCTCGGGAATTATCGAAAGAATGACAGTAAAGAGGGCGGCACCCTCTACCTCGCAAGAGGGTACGAGTTCTTGGTCTCTTACGAGATAGAGTGCTGGTAACCGGTGTGTGAACACCTGTACCTCATATTGCTTCGTGCTTGAGTATGATCTTGGGATGTACAGCTCAGTGCTGGTTATGATCCTGGTGCATACCACTCAGTACTAGGTACAATCTTGGTACATACCACTCCCCTGGTAAGTACCAATCCTCACATATGTGGGGAGAAACCAGTCATCTTAGAGGACGTCTCCTTCTTCGGGCAAAGTAGCAACACTTGATTGAGAGCACTGCATCCAGTACGAGACAGATTTCTGAGCAAGCCAAAATTTCTTCACACTAGAGGACAATTTTCGGCAAGCATTCCTCCTGGTACATGACTAACCACAAGTGCAGAAGTGAAGCATACTTATGTTTGTTCTCATTATGAAACAACTTTCAGCATGCACCAATATATTTTGAACGGAGGTAGGATTTGCAATTTTTCCAGAAAACTGCAGCTGTGTGACAGCTCTCTGTGCAAACTTTCCAATATCCACATTCTTGCCCCTGTTGGACAGCATACCTCTTTTGGTCTTCAATCCCTTGTGTTCCTTGTGACAACGATGATAGTGAAATCCTAAGGAAGATGGTAATATTTAGACGTTGATGTGGTATGCCAGAGGATGAAAATAAGTCTGCCCCCCCCCCCCCCCCAGTGTGAAGGAAGGGCGCCGCCTTTCTTACCTTCAGTATCTTCCCCATCCATGAAAGGCGGTAAGCACGAATCATGTGGTCGTGCTGTCTCTTCATAAGAGTTCCTGTGGTCACTTTCTCTTTGAGAGTTTCATCACTGACATGTATGACCTTGTAGAAGGTGAACTCCAAGTTCGTCCCACCTCTCTACCTCATCTTCATGAGAGTCTTCGCTGCTACTTCTATAGGAGAACAATCAGAACACACCAACGAACATGTCCTGGAAGACTGATCAATAGGGTTCACGTATGGTGACTGCTACCATTTCTTTCTCTATGTGAGAGACAGTGCTGCACTAGGCTTGAGTAAGTGCCAAAAGCTTTCCCATAACTGGAAGGATGGTCGACACACTCAACTCGCTGGAGATGTCTGGGTACTCTGTATGGGTGTTCACAAACCCTATACCTGTGCTTGGTCTCACCCCAAGAGAAATAAGGGCTAAGAGTTGTCCTTTACCGGGAATAAACATCGCAATTTGCAGCTCTCGTGGGATGAAGGGTACCACCTTTCTTCCCTATTGCTGTGGTCTAAATATTATAGGGTAATTGGGAAAGTCACCAAAGCTCAACAAATTTCTTTCGAATATAACATCAATTCTAGCAACGGAGTCCATTCCCAATAAACTAAACAGTGAAAACAGAAAGAGAGGATGGACAGTAAGGTCTAAAGGCCGTTCATGAATGGCAGAGGCAAGGGACAGAGACAATGCCCTAGCAAGACAATGGTCTAGAGCTGCTTTCCTTGTCATATTACACAGGGGAATCCTACTCACAACAAAATCAACAAAATTAGTTTGTCACATACATTCTTAGGTATTGTGTCTCACAGTACGTAGTTTGTGTTCATAAGGTTCAACACTACGCAGTATGCTACAAGTTTAATTACAGATGTGAAAAGACTGTGAACTACTTTTCTAATCTGGTATTTTAATTAGTGGAACTTCAGAAGTTCCAACTTGCAAATGCTTTTCTGCTGACCAGGTTGACATAAGTTTCACTTCATAGTTTAGATATGACTCATCTATTCAACGTTGTTAATAATGTTATAAATTTTCATTTATCATTTATAGTTTATTCGTTAGTTATCTACTTCCTTTCCCCCATTGAACTGCTTTCCCAGCGGAAGCCCTTAGGCTTGCATTTTTTTTAATTCAATCTTAACTATCTTTTCTTATTCAATCTTGACTATTGATAATAATAGTAATAATTACCATCGTCATTGAATTACAAAGAGGGGAATACACTTAACAACAGCTACAAATAGCGTAAAATGTATCTCAAATCTGTACTCAATAAAACTGTATATCTGCGTAAACAAAGTAAGGACATTGAACTGTTAAGTGAATAGCTTAATGGAGCCCAAGCTGCAAATAAAATTACGTTTATTACTATTAAAAATAGAATAAACAGACACCACAAATCAAAATACAAAATCTGATTCTCATACCACCAAAATAAAGAAAATGAATAAAGTACCGAATATTTCATAACAGAAACATCAGAGAGAGAGAGAGAGAGAGAGAGAGAGAGAGAGAGAGAGAGAGAGAGAGAGAGAGAGAGAGAGAGAGAGAGTAAACGCAGTTTAATAAAGCTGGTTTTTTTCCGGACGAAGTGAGTCGAGTTTCATCTCTACGTCTTCATTGTCAATACCGTAAACTTTCAAAGTTCATTTCTAACAAGTTTATATTGGGTTCTGCTGCAACGAGTCATGAAAACGATTGGGACTTTATTTATCATTATATTACATTTGCTCTTGAAACGGCTCTCAGAAACGAACATCACTTGTATGATACTGAATAACTTGTTTATAATCGTTGTCATATATGAGGCCTTGCAGACGCTAGGAAATTCAAGTACTCGACATTGTGTGAGACTGCGTCCATACATCTCTAAGGAAAATAACTTTTTTTTTTTTTTTTTAATTGCTTGCCGCTTATTACAAATTTTCCTTGGGAAGGGGCCAATTACCTACGCCTTTTTTATTCTAGAGTGAAGTCCAAGCACTTATATCAGTTATTATCATCATATTTACCACTGTTTCTGTCTTCCTTCAGTTTTCCTTAAGCTCGCCATAGAATCACTTCAATCTTTCAACTTCATGTTGATTCTTTGTCTCCTTTTCTTCCTTGTGATAACACTTTCTAATGAATCCCTCTTCAACGCTCCATAATCATTAATAAAACTTGACTCTTGTCCCATAACTACCTACCTAGCACTCTCTCAGCTAAGTTTTGTTAACCACCTTCATTATATTTGTTTTTCAAATTTTCATCCAGTTGTAAGATTCTTGGACCTATATAAACACTTGTAATATATATTTTTTGTCAATACAATCTTCTTTTGCCCTTCCTTGTCATTATTTATATATAATTTTTGTATACACAAAAATAATTCAGAGATGCTTGACAATTCTGAAGTGTGGAAGTCAATCTGTCGTTAAAGATACTCAATTCATCCTCTTATTTCTTTGACATTTTAGAATTCTTCATATAATTGATGACCTTTTCATCCTATCTTGTAATTTTCTTTTCTTTAATCACGAGCTTCTTCAAGTTTCCCCTCTCGCAATATAGATTTTACATTTAATTTTAGCTTCAACTTATGAGGCCTCATAATCTATTTCAGCAAAAGAAGGGACAATCTGCGCACTGCATTACTACAGTGGATTATGAATCATATGTAAAATAAGGACGATTGGTGGTACCTCATCAGGAAAATATTTATTTTCCCAATATATATAGAGGTGCGTTTGCGCCTATTTATTTAGGATGAAGCGAATGAAAGTGCATAGTACGAAAAAGAAGAAACAATAGGTGTAGCAGTGCTAACAGTACACCTCGAACTATGCAATTTTTTATATTATTATTATTATCATTATTATTATTACTAGCCAAGCTACAACCCTAGTTGGAAAAGCAAGACGCTATAAGCCTATGGGCTCCAAAAGGGAAAAATAGCCCAGTGAGGAAAGGAAATAAGGAAATAAATAAATGATGAGAACAAATTAACAATAAATCATTCTAAAAACAGTAACAACGTCAAAATAGATATGTCATATATAAACTATAAAAAGACTTATGTCAACCTGGTCAACATAAAAACATTTGCTCCAACTTTGAACTTTTGAAGTTCTACTGATTCAACAACCCGATTAGGAAGATTATTCCACAACTTGGTAACAGCTGGAATAAAACTTCTAGAATACTGTGTAGTATTGAGCCTCATGATGGAGAAGGCCTGGCTATTAGAATTAACTGCCTGCCTAGTATTACGAAACAGGATAGAATTGTCCAGGGAGATCTGAATGTAAAGAATGGTCAGAGTTATGAAATATCTTATGCAACATGCATGATGAAATAATTGAACAACGATTTGCAGTGTCCTTTGGCCCCTAGCTGCACCTGCTTTTAAGCCTCTACCTCCTCTCCCCCTTCCTTTCTTTCGTCTTGCTGTCAGCCTCTCTTTCACTTCAAACTGCAACTTCAAAGTTTTCCATCAGTTTCACGTGGGTGCTAAATGGTCTCGCAGACCACAGTCCTGGGCCCATGTCTCAAATTCACAACTGCAGTAACGTTCCTGACTGGTGAAATCCAGACTAGGGTTAGAGTCCCGCTGAAATTCGTTAGTTCCTTTGGTCGCTGCAACCTAACCACCCTTGGGGGACCCTATAAGTCTACCTGCTGAGTCATTAGCAGCCACTGCCTGGCCCTCCTTGGTCCTAGCTTAGGTGGAGGAGGGGCTTGGCATATCATATGTATACATGGTCAGTCTCTAGGGCATTGTCCTGCTTAATAGGGCAATGTCACTGTCCCTTGCCTCTACCTTTCATGAGCGGTCTTTTAACCTTTAAACTCTCAATGTTTCACTATACATCCAGGAAACTGACTTGGCTTAAACTTCTGACTTCCATTAGCTTTGTATTGAAGTCCAATAGCAAATATCATATTCAGCTACAATATGGTTTAACTCGGCTATGCAAGACTTATTGACAAATCTCACTAGGATTGTGGCAACATCAGAGGAACGTTCCTGACTCGCAATCTGTGCGACTAGTTTTAAATATAGTCCACAACATCCCGTCTTTTGGGGGCTAGGCATCTTTTCATATTTTTATTTGTAAGGGGTATCATTGGAATATCTACTGAGTCATATCACTCTTAGCTTGGACTCGGCTGCTAATGGGTGACCTCCATGTTTGGGGGGGGGGGGGGCTCACTGACAACTCAAATGGAACTTTACCCATAAATTTTTCTCGAATCGAAATACGCCAATTTGTGCTTCTGGAGAAATGGAAATCATGTATATATGTTGTTTAATAAAAATCGTTCAATTGCAAAACATACGTGAATGATTGCATTGCAACGATTACCAATTTTGTGCAATAAATGTAATTCCCTCATTGTATCCATGTAATTTTCGTCAGTGGTTGCTCTGACGCTATACATATCATTACTAATCGTTTTTCCACTTTACAAGTTTTTCGCCTCATTTTATGCACTTGATGCAGTATTCCATTTCAATAGTAATCCATTTCAGAAAAAAAAGTTAAACCATTGAAAAAATATGGGATAAATCAGTCTTCTTGAGATAGAAAAGGCTAAAAGCTATTAGAATTTATATAAGAACGTAGCAATTTTTTTTTTTTTTTTTACAATTTTTTTTTTTTTTTTTTTTTTTTTACAATTTTTGCTTATCTGCAGTTACAATATATTAATACCACTATCATAAATTGGGGACTTTTTTTGGTACTGCTAATATTCAGGCAACAGAATACGTTACCTATTGGAAATGTCCCTGCTTGGCGTTGTGCCGAACTAGGGTTCGAGTCAAGCTAAAACTCTACAGTTTCTTGCAGTTTCTGCAATCTCACCAACCTTGTGAGCTATGGATGGGGGTTTGGTGGCGCCTATAGGTCTACCTGCTGAGTCACCAGCGCCCATTGCTTGGCCCTCCCTGGTCCTGGCTTGGGTGGAAAGAGGGCTTGGGCGCTGATCATATGTATATATGTTCAGTCTTTAGAGCATTGTCCTGCAAGCTAGAGCAACGCCACTGTCCTCCACCTCTACCATTAATTGAGTGGCTTTTAAAACTTTAACGCTCAATGTGTTTATTTGTTTAGGCGCTTTAATGAATTTTGTGTTGATTGTGCCCTTAATTGAAATTTGGATTAGCATATATTTAAAAAGGATAATAAAAACAGGCAGTCCTTTTTCCTGAATCTCTCACATCTTTATTGATCAGCAAAAGCAGGCTACACGGAGAAGGATTAGAAAAAACCTAAATGTAACTTATATATACCAAAATAGAACTGCACAATATGTATAAAAGAACATCTACATCTAGGGAAACAATGAGATTTGCTTCGTCATAAGTATGTATGTACTCGTATTAGAAAACGGGACAGGTAAGGGGGGAGGGAGGGAAGGGGACATGGGAGGGAGAAGACGGGTCAATACAGATCGACCGTGTGTTGTTTATAAATAATATGCAACATACATAATATTTGTGAACCAACACGACAGCAGCGAGGTGTTATAAGAGACTGTACAGGTGCATGAAATAAATCTGACTTTCATTTTTAACTTCGTCTTTTTTTTTTTTTATTTAAGTTCGATACATCGGGATTAGTCACCGCCTAGACTGGTATCCAGGTGCAGGATAACCTGTCAATCAAAAGTAGACAATCCCAATATAAACTCGAAGGGTCAAGGTGCTTCAAGGCATAAGGTTGGATAAAACCGGCATCTTCACTTGGTCTGTCGACGAACTTCTATTCTTAATTATTACCTAATCTTATCCAACCCATTCCATGAAGCACCTAAACACAGCAAGGTCATCATTTGTTGATATTCTTTTCGGTGCCAGTGGTTTTGGCTTGAGGATACTGTCACTGGTGAAATGAGTGATTTTGATCTCCAAGTCCTCAGCCATTAAGGATTATTTTCGTTCTTACGTTTTTAGAAGTCATTACATTAAATTGACGGAAAACTTGTAGTTAACAATATCACTCACCTACTTACAATCTTAAAATGGTTCAATCTACAATACTTGTGAGCTAGGATATAATTATTAATATTAGTATGATTATATTCATGACTACTACACACAGATATAGTGCCACTGTTGGGATACATTGCTACATAAGACATAACAAGCAACTATGAACTGTATGTAGGGTGTCCAAAAAGTTCACCTACCTTATTTTATACACAAATATCTGGGGTAACTATGAACTTTTTGGAAGCACGAAACAAATGTACATAATCGCTTCAGCTATATCGCTTATCTATATATTACACCAGCCCTGCTCAGTCCTAGGAACTTGTTGTGAGGTAGAATCCTTCCTCTCATCTTATAACAACATAATTATTTTATTATTATCAAGTCTTATCATTATTCTACTCCAAAACACACACACACACATACAGGTAGGCTTCTAGGGGGATATGTGTACCTTTTTAGCACTGCTCTTCGTATGAATAAAACTCCATGAAATAATCTTTACAAATATAATTTTCCACTTTTTTGGGAGATTCTATATTGATCTAAATTTCAAAATTAATACAAATACAGACTCGACTAACTAGATGTTTTATATTATATGCCATGCATTTTTTTCCGTTGCTCAACTAAGCCATATACCAAGATGCTTTTAAGACCATCATACCCTCTATAATATCAACAACTTGCATTACAAATTCGTTTATACCGATTATGCTTATGACAACACCTGAATTTTCAAGAATATTGAGTAACTGACATTTCCACATAGTAGACAGTTAGCAGGTTACCTGCTATGTATTACAATTCAACTTAAAAGTCGCATTTACATAAAGTGCTTCACACGAAAATACAAAATTTTCTTGATTATGGTGTGTGTACATTATATTGGACATACTGTATTACTGTCGTCCTTGTCAGCTTTTCTTTAATTGTGTAGGACGAACATTTTCCGGTTTCATAAACCTTGCCATAAGACCCCAAAAATTCCAGAATTTTTCTTTTCTGCCCGACTTCAGGAGAATTACACCTTGAGACACACAAGGTAGAAAAAAAAAAGTGAAGTGTAGTTCGGTAGAATATTTTGCAAGTCTGACCAGTGATTCATTTCGATTTTACTCAGCTCCCCCTTGGGGAATTCAAATAACCAAGTTCAATCAAAGTCGCTTAAACAGAATACAACTTCTCTTAACTAGACACTACTCAAATCTAGACAGAGCGAGATCCATACAAAAGAATTCCAATGATTTATACAAACATGAATACCAGCCAACGCAAATACCTGTTACGTACTTGTAAAACATGATCTATACCCGAATATATGCTCAGTAATACAAGTGCTAACTTCAGCGTTTTTAATTTATTTCTTATCTAGTAACTTGATTCATAAAGTTTTATAAGGTTAGTTTTGTAATTTTGGATATTTTGCTATAACCGAAATTGATTTCTTATCTAGCAATTTGAAGGTTTTATCAGGTTAGCTTTGCCATTGTGGATATTTGCTAGAACCGTCAGCAGGTAACACATCCCTACTAGAAGCCTTTTCCAAAAAACAGGAACTGTTGAACAAATGTCTCCACTACTACTGCATCTCCAACACCAAATCGAGCTTCGCACATAACTTGTTTCCTACGTTAATTCGGACTTTATTTTTTTTTTATTTCGCTAATTAACGTTAAGTGACGATACAATAAAACATACAGCCATAGAATTCCTCTAGCGAGTCCAGAGCCCTAGAAATACCTCGAAACTAATAAGAAAGGGAAGTTATTCTGCATCTGAAAGGAACTATTGTTTCTTCGACTAAAATACGTAAAATTTCTTGAGATAATTGCATCAAGTGTACCATTTTGCAATCATTTTTACTCGAAAGGAGTCCAGTAGAATACATGACACTTTTCAGGCCTCCGACCTTTGTCTATCGTTAAATTTGCTCCTATGAATATTTTTTTTTTCAAATCAATGCATTAAAATTAACGAGATTATAAATATTTTTCAAACGGGCATAAAATCAAAACTGAAAAACTAGGGTTGAAGTTACAGCATAACGTCAAAACAAGTGTTACGATAATAACATATGACATAACATTTAAAGTTAAATAACTAAAATTTGCTATAGGATAAGACAAAGTTTTATTAAGCAAGTTCTAAACATTTTGATAAACGGCGTTAGCACACGCAGTTTCTAAACAAATTTAACTTCACCAATACTAAAATTAATCGTGAAATTTTCAGCGATAAATATTTTCTACGTAATGCAACAAACATTCAAAAGTTATGATGCCTAAATGAATGAGAAAAGTCCACTTCCTAGTATAAATAGTCTAACCAGTAAATTAAAATACATTGCGCATTTAATGTGCCAAATGCATTAACATCTCAATAACTAAAGACGGAAAAGAAAAACCTCCCCGAGGTCCCTCAAAGCTACAAGAAAAGAGCTGAAGAAACCATTGATTTCTCGTTAAAATAATGACTAACAAATAATGTAACAATAAAATAAATCATGGTAATCATATTATTCTGAGTATCACTTTTTTCTTTTTTACATTTGATCATCGGTACTGAACCATCATTAAAATTTCAGCTCATTGATCTAATAATCAAAGTTAAACCACACTGTCCCTTTGGCTTGAGTTATAACAAGAATCACGGGAACTATCGTATACACTGTTAAAAGAGAACCGTAATTTCAATCGGGAATTCTCCGTAAAAATATACTGTTCTAGGACTTATTTCAGTAAAATACAGGCGACCGTAATTTTGCCATATTTTATCATATTTTACGGTTGGTGGCCATAATATCACCCCATTACGTCAATATATCGGTTTTTTAAAAACAGTAAATAACTGGCAACATCTATTCCAGGATTTTTACTGTTTTTTACGGCAATTATTTAACAATCCAGCGCAAAGAAAATCCAATTCACTGATACGATTACCATTCCTAATTCCGAAATTCATTAGAATTTTGAACCAAGCAATATGGTACGTTATCCAAATACAGTACTCCCTGCATATATAGTCCTCAATAGACAAAAATTCAAAATTTATTGGTGACTGCGAACTACCAATTTGAACTATGTCCGTCAATAACTATCGATTCGAATCTATAGTTTTTTTAAGTTATGGTCGATTTATTTTATATTAATGTGTGAATATGTATCACTGTTTACGTCTTTGTGAAATAAAGTCTTTTGTGAATGTGTAAATATACCACATATGTACATACCGTATATGTTTATACATGTGTACTTCCATAAATACATAAACACAAATGATATATATATATATATATATATATATATATATATATATATATATATATGTGTGTGTGTGTGTGTGTGTGTGTGTGTAATATATATATGCATGTAATATACATGAATATACGCATGCATATACACGTCCCCACATATATGAGTGTACAATTGTCTAAACATATGTATAAATATACATATGGTATACATATAGGTATAAATCCCTGAACAAATTTTCTTTTCCCTTTAGAGGTGTAGCGCAAGAAAGATTTACAAGGCATATGTGTCAAGGTGAGTGAGCGGGTACGTGTGTACTTAAAAGATGACAATCATTACTTCTCATAGACGATAAAATTATCATAAATTCAATAAAGAAATGTTTTGTGTAAATTACCAATAATTCCGTTAAAACATGTATCTCTAACCATGTAAATTGGATATTCACAAGACTATTCTTACGGATTGAGAGTTGAAAGAAGAAATGTCAAAACTCAGGACAAGATTATATGAAATCAAGTTTAATTGTATAATTACTTCATGCATGCTGATGTATGCTTATACATGAATTAATAATCCATCAGAATTACTTTTCAAAACGGTACTGTTATACTTCTATTCGGCTGCTGCTGAGGAAAGGGGTAAATACTATAAAATTATCCCCCAAGACAAGAGAAATAAAAAATAATCAAAAGACAGCATGTTGGAATTTGATGAAATAAGCAGCAGAACTAACTCTCTGGCGTAACAATCGAACGGAAAAATAAACTACCCGACCAAAGAGACATGGGGTTTTTGGAGTAATTTTCGTAATTTTCCTTATCTTCGTAAAAAATCAACTAAGTGTAGGGCGAATTATAATGCATTTTCAAATCTATTATTCATTCTATCATCTGAATATTTGCTTCCAAAAATAATTCTACATCAAAGATGGAAAAAATACGTTTCGCTTATCCATACAATTGTGTTATGACTTTTCATAAAATGAGTCCCTTTTACATTACAGACCAAAATCAGTTCGCACACCGCCATGAACTTCACATTTGACTTAGAAAAACCATTAATTACGGGGTGAGTATTTAGGTTATAAACTTATTAATTATATCAATCCAACTACAAAAATGGTAGGAAATTTAATAAAATTTATTCCATAATGATGTACATATTCTATTCAGATTTTTTTTCAAAATAATTTCGTTTTTTTACGAATTTCATCATCACTTTTAATACAACTTTTGGAGAGAGAAAAAAAAAAGATGATTTTAGAGAAATTATCACTTGGTGGCTAGTAAACTCAAAATATTCTCAGTAATAATCTATTAAAAAACAAGAACAATCATGAAAAATTTTACGTCCATCAATAAAAACTTATAGATTGACAGGCGCGATGTTGAATAATTTTCGAATTACTTTACGGAAAGTAATCTATGGAGAAAAAAATCTCGATTATCTTCAGAGAATTGGATAATCTAAAATATTTCAAGACAATGGGGGAGATACAAAAAAAAATTATTAAACGATTATGATTTTTACACTAATATTCGGGGGCAGTATACAGCTGGGAATAATATTAGTTACCTATTCAAAAAAAAAAAAAAAAAAAAAAAAAAAAAATAAATAAATAAATAAAAAAATAAAAAAGGACAACGAAAAGAATACTCGATTCGCTGCATAAGGAAAAAAATTAAATGGCGTTGATTTTAATTCCCTTTCAATCAGTTTTGGCTACTTTTCCGTGAAAACATTAAAAATATAACACACATGAATATGAAATTAATATTTTTAAGAATATATTCCCCAAATATATGAACTAATCAGCATAGCACAGACCAGCAAATCACAAACAACCTACTGGAAACGGACTGGTTGTAGTAATACTCTATTGATATAACTTACTTCTTCTCTAAGCAATACAGGAATGATTAAGCCAAACGGAATTGGGGAAAGAAACAAAAAGATTCGTAAGAATTTTCATTTTATTGACATTGATGCTTTAAAATGAACATAGGCAAAAATGTTCTTGAGAAAATGATGACCTCATAGCATAGAAACAGATTTGTCTTTTCACTTCTGTTTTGCAACTGGAACTTACGACTTCTGATAGTACATATCAATTATTTGAGTTTGCACTGAATTTCGTATAGCCATCAAAACTATGGTACTCAGGAGTACTATCTTTTGGATATTCTCCAATACGCTTAACAGCAACCAAAGAACAGTTATAGATATAAAGAAAAATAATTTTAAATATAAAATAAACACACACTGTATAGTATTCTGTCTACATCCATAATTCTGGCAGTATCCATTTGCACTGTGCGAAAACAACAAGAGTATGGAATATAAGAGAGAAAATAATAACTTATTTATTTAGGCCCCATTTTCTAAATTTAATTTTCTCCTTTCATCCCTTTCCTTTCAAAGCTTTGGAGAGAAATGACCCCCTTCCAGATCATCCCTGAAAGACGCTGTAACTCTTAACACACCTGAATATTTTTGGAACGATGAGAATGGAGGCTTTTTCTCACCACTAATTGTTGGGTCTTCTTAAAGATGCACCATACTCTTTCAACACATACTTTCTCCTAAAACTATGGCGTGTCTGGTCTCTGGAACACATTTACTGTTCTTTCTCCACACACGTTCTGTTCTTTAATATGCTCAACCTGGTGTCTGGAACGTTTGTCTATTTGTTTTCTTGAAAACAATTTCTTGAAATATTCAGAAGAAAAATATGAGCTCTGACTTTGAACTAAACGACAAAGTACGCTTTGATTATTTTTTTTTCTTGTTAGTCATTCTCTTTTTTTATTAAGTCACAAAAGTATATTTTAATCACAGAACAAGGTTGGCAAACATGTAGGTTGCTCAATGAAGATGAACTGTGGAAACATATTCAATAAAATAACTCCATTTACAAGAATTGAAAACCCTTTTTGGGTATGTGTGACACCCTGAACAAATCACATCTCTTTATTAACACATTTACAATTATGGCTTCCAAAGAAAACATAAATGAGTTTACATAAAATCTTACAATACAGAAACAATCATGTGAACATCAGAAGTAAATAATAACAATAATAATAGTCTTATTACATACCAGTCATTTGAAACTTCTTAGATTTCAAGACACGTTTCATTTCCTTCGGCAGGTAAACAAATACCGTAGAAAAGTATTATACCAAACATTTACAGAATAACTTATCAAAACAGGTGTTAAATACTCGTATAATTTCTTGCTTTCAACATTACATGTAACCATAGTCGTGTTATCGCATTACAGATCCATTCTGATAGTGAATCCTAACAAACCAGAAGTGAAATCACCCAAATATAATCAATGGCATAATTAATCTCACAATTCAACGCCATAAGAACAATTCTATAATCCATAGGAATAAAGTCCTATTACCCTAGCTCACTTCAAAGATCTTTAAGGGATTTACATTACCATTTGGAAAAAAATAAGAAAAAAATACATACTCTATACTCTCACTTTGTCCCTAAAACTCCAAAACATTATCACAATATTACTTAGGGACAAAGTTGAGTGCTTTTGTTACCTTATCGCTTACATTGAATATGATTGGGAAAGACCTCAAGTCTAATATATAAAAAAAAAAAAAAAAAAAACACACTAAAGATCAAGTCCACTGCTTACTGCAGTATTCCTTGACCCTTATACACCAAATAACAGCTCAAGACTCTTCTTCAGTCTATGATACCTTAAGTTCAAACGCACCAAACCATCGACTTCAGTACATTAAGAATCAATTGGTGATTTTACTTAGCAAAAAAAAAAGGCCTGAATTAAAAAAAAAAAAAAAAAAAAAATCTGCCTCATTCAGAAGGCTTACACCTAAACATATCTTACCACTGAGGTCAGCTATATAAACTCTATGACAAACTTGTCCTTACATGGGGCCTACTACACAAACAAAACCAATTAATAAAAGCATATTAGGAACATTTCCGTCAGTTGCGTTTGAGGAAAAGAAAATAAATTCTATTTCTCACAATTATATCACAACATGCACACGATTTTTTTTTTTGTTTGTTTACTTTGGAAACAATTGAGGAACAAATCACGCTACTTTTGCTTCCTTGGCAGCGTTTTAAAATAATTTTTTTTTTCTTACAGGAGGAAAACAAACTATCCACTACATTGCAATAGTTTTATTATTCCTCCGAGCCTATCCTACGCCTACAAGGTGGTCAGCCTCCCAGCGGAACTAATCAATAAAACTTTTATTTTAAAAACTCCAATTTTTAGTTGCCAAACGGTGAGTTAGACTATGAGGAGAAAACTCCGGATACCGATAAGAAAACTATGCTGGTGTGAAAAGAAACGTAAAGTGCCATAAAACATTTGCATTTAGTTATTAAAAGAAATTTGAGGATTTTGAAAGTTAATTATAAGGTAATGAACTTTCAAGAAAAATAATTTCCATTAAGAAAAATATATCTTAGTAAAAAATAAATTGAGCGTTATTATTTAACAAACAGAAGGAGTACTTTTTTATAAGTAGACAAATATTTTTGAACGATTCGATAGTCAGAAAGATACAATAAAGCCTTATTACTTATTTGTGAGTAAAACGGAATTAATGACATTTCACAGTCATTCGTGATTTGAGATAGTGTGTAAGATTATTTCTCATTAATCTTAATACTTCAGGACTTTTGTTAAAAATCATCACAGAGATTACAGGAACTATATCACGGATGTTGCCTGACGCTTTGCAAAACCACAGTGCATAGTGCTCGTAAAATGCATGTATGCATGCATCAAGAATGCTTCAAAAACACACACTTGTGTGCGTACTTACGACTGGGAGTTAAACGTATGTGATTGTACTTAGCTCAAATACACACTATAGGAAACTTTATTTCGTAAAAAATATAATGAAATAGTTTGATATGTATTGGTTAAGGAACTTGAAACCGCTCTGCAAGTTGCTATCCAGCTTGAAAGGCTATTTAGCAGGCAAAGAGTAAAATCTGTAAGAATTGCATAAAAGCTCTTCAGTTAACAACAAGGATTATAAATACTATAACAGAGCTTTCAATGACAAAAAATCAAAGTGCTTGGAACTCTGTTTTTCACATCTGACAGGAGGAACTTGTTACCTTGCTCATATACAGGAACTCTAATAAATGGCAATGCTGGGAGATGACCACCTGATCTGGCAACACTGATTTAATTTACCATCCACATCAGCAGCTGGAATTTACATGGCAACACTTTCACAGACTGCTGAATGTGGCAACACTATTTCAAAAGGTTCTTAACCCTCAAAGGCTTATTGAGAAAGTTGGTTCCCACATAGGAGTGAAAAATAGTTTGATTCTGTTAAGAAGTTTGATGAAATAACTCTTACTCTTACAAGCCAACTTAAAAATACATTCAACCTTGTAAAATTTTAATTCATTAAGTACATCTTTCAAGCAAGCTAACTACCATGGCACTAACCAAACATTAAAGAATGAAATTTCCCTACCGATAAAATTATTTATTTTTTTCTTTCTACACATGAAGTCAGGTAAACAGCAAATGGTAATTACTGAGTAAGATTTGAATATAAGAAGCTAAGCCTAACTATCCTATTGTAGGTGGTCATTCCCCACTGGTTCAATAAAAGCCACAGTCGGGTTTGGAGACCACCTGAACACAATCTGTTGGGTTAACCTTCCTTTTTTGGGAAATGGCACTTCTCTGCCAAGAGGCAGTGGCACTGTGTACTTTTTATGCAGCCGAGATCACAAAGCTACCTCTCCCAAGGAAAGATTTTCAGGGAAATTCCCTGCATAAGTCACTCAAATCCTGATTTCAATGTACAATTAAATTATCTCCCTGCAGTTTCATTAATGATCTTAAACATTTAAGACAATCTCCAAAATCAGTTTGCTCTTTCTTGGATGCTTTTTCTTTCAATTGCTTTTATAGTATATAAAATATTTTGTAAATTGCACAAGTTACTGACCATTCTAACAATTAGTTTTATCGCATGAATTGTACCTTTCCTGAAATTTTCCTTAGGGGACAGTTTTGTGACCATAACTAGAGATACTATGAAATCTTACCGGAACAAGAGTTGGTTCTGAGTTTGTGGCCCCTCATATCTTTAAACTACATTCATGTCACTCATAGCTCTTCGCATAATGTCTAATTCTTACAATCTACCTTTAATGACAAATTCCTTAAGCCAACGGGAGCTTGCTGATATATTTATGAATAGTTTAAGTATAAACAGGACTTTAAATATACAAGATCCAGACTTTAGGGCTATGGAAGGAGATTGGTGACTTGCCAAAAGCCTTTCCACCAAGAGGTTAATCATTATTGTCAACAAACCTTATTCTAAACATTGCACTGATGCGAGTAATGTGGTTAAGGAACACAAACCATAGAAGGATGCAATAAGGTGATTCCTCTAGCAATGCAAATGGTGAACGGGCCGTTTACCAAAAACTCCAACATTCTCTCTGATATCAGATTTTGACATATGCCTACCTGCTAAGCATAGATGATCAGCTAAAACACAAAAATTTTAACTATAATGTTAATCATTACTATCTATGCAAAATACATAAAAAAAAAAATCTGATGAACCCTTTTCAAACGCCAAGTTTACAATGTCTAAATCTGTCAAACCCTAGCTTCACATGACTATAACAACTGGTGATCACATCACAACCATACAATTAGGAACTATGGAACCGATGTAAATAGATGCTTTAACAATCAAGAGGTAGTTTGGTATTTGAAAAGCCACTGATCACAAGCAGTTAGTGCCATTTCCCAAAAAATGGACTTCTAGGTCTTCCGCTATCCTTTACAAGCAATAGCACACTCATAGTACCATAGTTAATCTGGATGGCACCTTGGTACAATGCCAACATACCTTGATTTCACAGACTGGGATTAATGATTTCTGCAGTACCAAATTTAACCTTTTTAAATATCAACCTTTTTAAATATTCAAACTATGCCATATTACTATTGTTGAATTATGATATAGCTTTTACTGAATTGAATTATAATTTAGCTTCTACTAAGAAGTTGTGTTATGTGAATTAATGTCCAAAGGAATTAACCTTAAATCGTTAACAAAATATATTCAAACTAGTGACCAACAATTACTGTAACGTTCAGATTTCACGAATATTATACCCAAAACTTAAATAAAAAGAAAAAAAGAAAAAAAAAAGAAAAAAAAATTAAATTTTTCATATGGCAAAAGGTGCAAAGTCCAGTACCAAGGTGCCAGCCATAGGACGTAGAATAACCTACTACTCTCCTTTTCCTCAATTTATTTACCATCCTCTATCTATTGTCCTTTCCTAATTCTTTCTGCCAATAGCCGTTCAATGACAATAGCGTAGGAAACAGTCTAACTAATTCAGTCGACTGACCATTTCTCACATGTGCTTCAATATTTGCAATTCTTAAATCAAGTTCACCAGATTCAAGAACTAATCCAAAATTCACATAGATTAATATATATATATATATATATATATATATATATATATATATATATATATACATACATACATATATATATATATATATATATATATATATATATATATATATATACATATAAATATATATATATATATATATATATATATATATATATATATATATATATATATATATATAAACATTAAACATATATATATATATATATATATATATATATATATATATATATATATATATATATATATATATATGCTGACATCATCATTATGTAGACGACGGGCTGTTAACTTAGAAATATATATATATGAGCTAGTAGAAAAATTCTTTTTAAGTTCATTATATCATAAAAACTGACGGCTTTGCTTGTAGTTGAGTTACATCGTAGTTCTGAAAACTTCAAAGATCTGGAACTTTTAATATGTTTTCAATTGCTCTTAAGACATACACTTGATGAACATTATCCCAAAATGTTTCATTAAGACAGACAGAATGAGGGAGAGACAAAGAGAGACTCTAATGGTGTGCAGAAGTCTTGGGGGGGGGGGGAGATATTTTTAAAGAATAAATCTTGCGAGGTTACCTTAGCCTAAGGTTTCAGGAATTTTATCACCTTTGTCAAGTGAGTGAGAGTGAGAGAGTGAGTGAGAGAGATTCTCTGCTTCAGTGCCTCCCCCTCTCTTTTCTTTTCTCTCTCTTAGGGGCAGAGGGAGGAGGCGAGGAACTGAGAAGCCCCCTCGTTCCATCTTTAAAAATGGACGAGAGGGTTAACTTAAATAGGATAAAATGCATTTCCCATGACCTGGCAGCCTTTATTTCTCTTATTTTACGGCCTGGCCAGGTCATGGTGGGTTTTTTATTTCTTACTACTGCTACAGGAACATAGTACTGGCCACGGTAAACCTACGTAGGAACCATTACCCACACGATCAAATATAGTGATTGTATCAATCAGTGAATCCACAACCAGGTCCGTTCGCTACCACCCAACCACCTCCATGTCATCTCTTGCGCCCAACTTGCATGTAGAATCAGCAACATTAACAGCCATGATAGAACAGTAGTAATAGCAGCAGTAGGTGTAGTTGCAACTTGTTTCCATGGTGTCTTGTTAAAAGTGTAATCTTCAGATATGTCATAGTTATCCTATTTAGTCCACGATGGATATGACCAATTGGGCTTGAGGTGGTGTCGAGGTGAGCGCACGGCCGAGGATGGGGAGGGGAGGAGGAGCGCAGTGCCTTTGTGGCCGGTACTAAAACACGACGACGTCTAGGCGGACACAGGGATGGCGAGGCCACAGCAACATACGACACAGCGCACAGTTTGTCAGGGCGTCACTTGGGACGCATTTACTGCGAGGCGTTAAGTGGGCGGGGCACAGAGGCCCGGCCTGCGAGGAGGAGAGGGTAAGGCGACCTTGCCTTTTGAGGTTTCAGGTTCAGGGCCTATACCCATCAGAGGGGCATCAATCATCACGATGATGCTTAACTACTGGCTAGGGGCTGCTTGAGGACCAGGGGTGGAGGTGGTAGTACGGTCCTTGTTGATATTGGCATTAGTATCAGTGCCTGGATGAGCCACTTGGGCCAAAGCTGTTATCTGGCGCACAACAGCAGCAACCTCAGCATCTTCTACAACCGGGGTGGATGTCGAGGTGACAGTAGCATTAGATGTGGTGGTAGTTGTTGAGCTCGCTACAACTGATCTGATAGAGGCCCGATGTTGTTCTCCATCTATATGACGTCTGTACTCTGAAAGGGTAGCCGAATGTTGACGGCATGAAGTGCAAGCATAGAGGAGCTGAGTTAGTCGAAGGACACCCTGGGTGTGATCAAGGACTCGTTGGTGGCCAGCCAGCAAGGTGGGAGAAGGGAACACCAGGCGACAAGACTTGCATACCCAGCCAACTTCCCCCTCTGCATGTTCAGCCCCTTCCCCTGCCTCAGAGGCACAGCCTCCGTCTAAGGTAAAACTGGCACCTGATGATCCCGGCGAAGTTAGATGTGCACTGAGCTCTGCATGCGCAGATGGTGGCAGTTGGAGCATTGAAATTGGTGTCCCTCCACCAAATGGTCCCCCCGAGTTCTGATCGTAGGGTGTACCACCACCTACAGGTCCTCCACTACTGGTTCCACCACTGGTTCCGCCACTGGATGGGAAGTTCCCTGTACCACTACTGTTACCTGATGGAGAGAAAGAAAATAAAAACATTAGGTTGAGAAATATCAGTGTTTTCAGATAAAAAGGGCAGACATTAAATGTAAAATATGTGAATGAAAATTACATATATAAATCAATAAAACTACTTTGCTAGAGAATGCTAAAAAATCATTAAATATTTTCGATTTAGCAAAATTTTAGGAATTCATTAAATCTAATGTTAAGTATAAAAATTTATCTTTTTAAAGTTACACTAAAAGCCTTAACTTGTATAAACAAATGCTCTGTGGAATACCTCCAGAAATTCAGTCCAGATTTTTCTCAAATTCTGCAGAAAAAAAGCGCCTCAAATAATTTAGTTTAATGTCAAAAATTGAATATTTCATTAAATGTTTCAGTCATTACCACAATAGCCATTTATTGTCAAGAAAACACTTGATTCATGATATATGCAAAAATCATGAATCAAAATTTGTGGATTCCCTAAGCAAACACAAAGAAATGGAAGATTACTTGTTTTTATGAAGTTTTTATAATTTATGTATGATATATCTAATTCAATATTATTAATAATCTTAAAATTTTATCTTAATTGGTATTTCTTCTCTTGTACTTTGTTTATTTCCTTGTTTCCTTTCCTCACTGGGCTATTTTCCCCTGTTGGAGCCCATTGGTTTCTAGAATCATGCTTTTCCAAATAGGGCTGTAGCTTAGCTAATAATAATAATAATAATAATAATAATAATAATAATAACAAGTGAGCAAGTCCTGAACGCGGACATGGTCCTCGTAGAGGACATACCTCCGCCAAGGTGACCTAGAGCGCCATATGTCCTAGAATCATGAATTGATGTGACTTCGACCTTCACATGACCTTGACCTTCACGTGACCTTCAAGTGACCTTGACCTTCACGTGACCTTGACCTTCACATGACCTTGGCTTCAAGTGACCTTGATCTTCAAATGTACTTGACCTTCACGTGACCTTGACCTTCAGGTGACCTTGACCTTCACGTGACCTTGACCTTCACGTGACCTTGACCTTCAAGTGACCTGCTTGACTTTTGACCTTCAAGTGATCTTTGTTCATTTGCCACTGATACTTAATATGACATTGATATAATGCACCAATATGACCTTGACCTTTGACCTTTATAAATTTGAACATCACCCATGGGTTGCGCCTGGACTAGGACTTCCCTGTTGGCTTATGCAAAAGTCAGTGCTTTATTTCTGTCTCTTGATATGGCCACTTATGTCATAGTGACACCAGTGACCCCTGTGACCTTGACCTTGGGGTGACCTTGACCAAAATTTAATCAGTTCTTCCATACACATTGGGGAACTACTTGGCCAAGTTTGAAGTGATTCCGTGTAGAAATGTGGCCTCTACGTTGTCCACAGACAGACAGACAAACAAACAAACAAACAAACCGAACCGAAAACATAACCTCCTGGCGGAGGTAATAATAATAATAATAATTAATAATAATAATTATTTAAAGCCTACGTGAAAGCATATGACGATAATGAATTTTTCAAGCTCAAACGTGGAAGCGATAAGAATTCTTAAAACCAGAGACTATTGCGTTTTCGTTGTCGAAAAAAAAAAAAACAACTGACAATTATTTGACAAACAAATCAGCCCTTATAAAATGGATACAAAATCAAAGTATTCCTGAAGTACACAGCTTAGGGTCCCTTTGGAACTGGAATACTTGTTAACTTTGAAAAGTAAGTAAAGGGACAAGATCTTAAAGAATCCTTCATAAAAAAATATTCCTTTTCACGTTCGAAATAGTAGTAGTAGTAGTAGTAGTAGTAGTAGTAGTAGTAGTAGTAGTAGTAGTCGAGACTATATAATAAGCTCCCATGAAACATTCGAATGATTGAAGACATTAAGGCTTTCAAGAGGAAACTGAAGACTTTCTTATTTCATGAGTCTTTTGACAGTGACGATTTAACAGTAAATGAAGAATATGAGACATGAAACGTTAAATACTCTGAACGAATAAGGTAAAACGACAGTGGAGGTCCTGTAGAGAGTGGGGTTCCCTTGTTGTATGGGACAGGAAAAGCAGCCATCAAAATAACCAAGTAAGTAGTAGTAAATGAAACGCCTATAATTTGGAAATTCATCATCACACACACCTACTGATGATAGTTAAATCATAATGTGAAAATCATATGTGCTCATTCCTATATCCACCTCAAGTCAAATGATAATTGACATTCAAAGCATATATGATAAATTGATAAATGTCAATGATAATGCATCAACCAAAATTTATTTAATGCTAACAATAAAGTTATCTAATCAATAGGACATTTCTGCTAGCAAAACTAGGCAATGATATCTTCAGCTAAACACAGTAGTAAATTGACTCTCACTTTAAAAAGAGGGTAAAGGGGCATTGGGTAGCCATCTTTGGGATGTGTTCATGGACGAAATTGCAAAGGTCTAATACGAGATTGCCGTCTTTAAAAGAAAGCGGTCCGAGATGTTTGGTAACCCAAGTACCAACGATTTACCCTGAAATTGGCTGCTGTTTCAATTTCCAGTAATTAATAGAGTCGAGACAATTAAGTACATCCTCGTGAGTGGAATTGGTTAATAGGATATGTTTCATTCCCACTAACTGAAAAATACCATGAAATCAAGAGGGATAAATCCTTAGAAGTTCTTCAGTACCGTGGTATACAATAATCCTTTCAGTTAAAAAAGAGCACAAACTTAGGTGAAATGAACTTAAAACGAGACTCCATGTTCATGATTTGGTCTATCTTCATTTCTTAATCGCTGTTGGCATGATATAAACTTTTTTTTCCACTTCACTCCCAGACAATGCAACCTCGATCAAATTACACAGAAGAGCTCATAATGATGGTATTTAGCGCCAAGACCCATTATTACTAACCAATCCAACCTACAGAGCTCGTCACATAAAATCACTAACACCCACATGAAAAACCATACCAATTTAGAAGGGCCCAATCAGGCACATAATGCCACATCGAAGGAACATGTGTATGCATTATGTGTACGGTTTTAGCGACATTCTCACCGCAGTTGATTCGAACCTCAGGAATTCGATATTAACTAAACAAAGGGACTTAAATATCAGGAGGTGTATACAATCCGGACTATGGCCCAAATGGCACTAATAGTCAACTTCTATAACTAACTTCTTGACATGCATGACATTTGAAAAGCTCCCAAATCAGGAAAAGTGAGCGAAAAAAGTAACTAAAAACTACGATTCCCCAATGAAGGGGAGACGTGGACCTCCCAACCCCTCCCCCTTCTTCTTCAGAGAACTATACATAGAACTGGTGACCTTTGGCCCGACAGAGAAGCTCGGCGGTATAATTTAGGAACATTATTTCGTCCCCCTTTAGTTAGATCGGCGTTTATGCTTGAACTGAAGGATGGTGGACCAAAGGCTTATATTTAAGTTTAACTACAGTTGATAATTTCCACAACTGATAAAAGCTACTGGTCATGGTTTTATATTTTTTTTCCTTCTTTATTCTTTCAGGAGGTGAAATAAAAGGTCAGTTGATGCACGAGATGAGACGTTTTGATAAGGAGGCTTATGACGTTGTTTAACTCAATCTATATTACTACTTACAGTAGCTAAACATTATATATATATATATATATATATATATATATATATATATATATATATATATATATTTATACATACATATACATACATATATATATATATATATATATATATATATATATATATATACTGTATATACATACATATATATATATATATATATATATATATATATATATATATGTGTATGTATGTATATATACATATACTTATATACATACTTATGTATACATATATATACATATATATACATAAAATTACATAATTCTATACATACAGATATAACCGCATATATACATTAAACATACATATACATTTTATGGGCATATATAAATCTATGTATAACTTATATATACATAAATAATATACATACATATATATATATATATATATATATATATATATATATATATATATATATACTGTAATTATCCCTAAAATGTACAACCCTTAACATTTATGGTTTGGTAAACAAAACTGCCAAAACATTTACTTATTTATGAATTCTGAATTCACTTCACCAACTCAAACCATCCAACAAGCTTCAATTTACTAGGCATGATTGATTGATTTTAAATTTACTGGCATTCTGGCATCTAAGGTCAATGACGACGATATAGTTAATTGGCTCACTATCTTTGTCTTTAATTTACTATGTCGGAAATAATTTGGTTTAGATAATGCCTAACTATAGAGAGAGAGAGAGAGAGAGAGAGAGAGAGAGAGAGAGAGAGAGAGAGAGAGAGAGAGAGAGAGAGAGAGAGAGAGAGCGCTATAATTCATTTTACCTGGATCACTTCGAACGGGAAGGTAGAAGTATACCACAATACAAGAACACTTTTTAATTTTCATTCCAGTTTTAATCACAACCATCTTCAGAAAACCTAATCAAGACTCTCGATGATAATTATCTCAAATAATATAACGCTGCAACACAAAAATATTCCAATTAAACCCTATTAAAGATTATAAATGATTTTCCTCAATGTACCAGTTAAGTTCTTTATGACAAATACGAAGCATTAGTATGCTGGATAATACTTAAGTCATTCCTGGATAAGGATATTACAGGCACAACTACATTAATGAGGAGTTCTTACAACTATTGGACAAGCGCAAATAAAAGCAATTAATTTTTGTAGCACATTGGACTGGCATCGATTCCAGCACTGGGCGTATCACCGTGAAATTTTAATGATATACGCGAGATGTTATTCTTAATATATCTAATCACTATTTGCACAAATATACATACCAATATACATAAAATTGTATTCAATAAAACGGTTTCCTTTTTTAGTAGCATGTGTGGTGTAAGAAGAAACAATATGGTAAGAAACGTGTAGGTATATAAAATTTGGCATCGGTTGAAGTACGGTTCAGAGTACTTTGAAGGGGTAAGGTCATGTTAGAATGTGAGAAAAATGTAGGATTAATTAATGCTATGGGTAGAAAGGATAACTAAATAGCAGGCTAAGGTGTCCAAGCTACGGCCGGATGATAGAAGTTCCAAATATAAGAGAAAATAATTGATGAGATGTGACTGTAAGCATTATTTAAGTACAACAAACCTTGCTAAACACTGGGAAATGTAGGGTAATGAATAACATTAGAGAGAGTAAGAAATAAAATAAACGCTACTAGGCCAAGATAACTGATTTTTATTCACGGATAAGGGAGGGTTTATTATACAGTCAGGTGAAGGACTTCAAAATATAGAGTCAGAGTAACAACAACATAAAAGAAATTGAAAATTATGTCCCTGACTTGACATGGAAGTGACAAACAGCCGGAACTCGGAAGGTCATTTGTTGAGGATAATAAAAGTGAAGTTAAGTGTTTGGACTATGTAAACAGGAGAGAAACTGCCATGGTGAAAATATAAATTATTCTTTAAAATCCAGGTGAGGGAAATGAAGAATTGTGCATTAGATACATGAAATGTTTGAATTGTAAAAGTTGATCTAAATGCAATGCACTTTGACTAATGTTTGCAGATAATGAGGGTAAACTAGAAATTGAATGAAAAATGTAGAAGCCGATGAAAGGGCTTTATAGATTTTTGCAAAAGGAGAAAGTATGAAGTGAAGTTTCGTCAAGAGAAGCGTAATGAAGCTATATTGAAGCAATATTGGAGCAATGAATGTTCTTAAAACTATGTGAAAATTGAAGTGGTAACTTCAACAGATTTTAGGAGTAAATTTAATGGCTGCTGGAAGGAAGAGAAAATAAATAAAATAATGTACATAAAAAAGTAGCAGCAATTTTAAAAGTTCTGAGAAAAATACGTCCAGTGAAGCAAACCTTGGAGTATTGAGTCATTTAATGATTTTTTCGAGACCTGTTCATCATGAGGAAATATTTTTTTTTTTTTATTCCGCCATGCTTTGGATATTGTTCCCCTACCTAGTATGTCGTTCTCTGCTAACTAGCATCTGCTATGACAAAAATTTTAAACTCTACTTAATTTTTCATCCCAAATCACGAGCACAGACTTTCGATCAGCTGATTTTGCAAGATTTGTAAAAAAAATCATAATTATCATCATCCTTTGCTTTCAAATTTTAACAGATGATAACATCCAGCGCGCAATCGTCAACACATCGTTCAAATCCAATAGTTAGTGTATTTTTTCTTTGATAGATTCAATATCTCAGTTTTCTTGAAGATTATTTCCAGCTGTGGCTAAATCTAGAATCGTTAAAATGTTCAAACTGGGGACAAATTATCTGATGGTCAAATTTGTAAATATACCTCTTCTAAAATTAGATTTTTGTTACAATAAGACATCTGTATATGAAATTGAGGAATATATATACATACTTTCACCTGTAAACTCCTTTACTGCCCGTTCTTCGTACAGAATCTTTGCTCTTCAAGTTATCCGGCGTTAGAATGGTTAACTTTATACCTATCGTTAGAAAACTATGATTGATTTCCATTACAAACAACATACCAATTAACAATGAATAAAAAAAACTATTTCTAAATAAAGTTGAATGTTAGAATTATATCTGTTAAAATAATTATAAAATGGAAAACAAAACGAGCAAAATGCGTGATTTCGGATTCCCAGCTTTCTGAGAGAGAGAGAGAGAGAGAGAGAGAGAGAGAGAGAGAGAGAGAGAGAGAGAGAGAGAGAGAGAGAGAGAGAGAGAGCTTATGAATTGCAGGGTCAAGGGATAAGACAATGCCCTGAGACTGACCACATGTACAAACTGTACGTTCAGTGTTCAAGCCTCTCCAACAAGCTAGGACCATAGAGTAATAGACAATGGCTGCTGATGACTCAGCAAGTGAATCTCTACGCTCCCCCAAAACCCTCATCCCAATCTCACAAGGATGGTGAAGTTTCAGACACAACTAGAAATCATCGCGCTTGAAGGAGTCTCGAACTCCAATCTAACAGATTGACAGGCTTGGACGTTTCCAATAGACAACCACAACTTTTAAACAACAAATATAAATTAAGCTGAAGATAAAACAATGAACAGAGGGGAGCAAATCAAAGTAACTATAAACAGCGCTTAAGCTTAGCGATCATGATTTTATGAAAGTTGTGTACTCCCTCACACGTGATATTCAGACTTGGGCTTTATAGGGGGTCTGGTTGTCTTGACACATCAAGGTCTTATTCAGATTTCAGGTTCAGTCGGCATTACTTTTCACAAGAATCTGCCAGCCTTGTTTTGTTCTTAAAAGTTCTATGTTGATATATCAATATGATTGATATCAGTACATTTCACATTCTTCTGTCTCTTCTTTTGTTACTAAAAAGAAAATTTGTCTCTTCAAGTTGTTATCCAAAATTATGATTGATATCGTTAGTACATTTTAAACGCAGCTGTCTCTCTCCTTTTGTTTCTAGAACATTTTTTTTATTTTGATATCCCAAAATACATTTAATATCAAAAAGTCGATAAACACGACTCTTGCTGTGATTATGGCTCTGGCATTTACAACCCGTAAATCTCGCATTCAATTTATCATCATTTTTACGCTGCCTCTTATATAAAATTATCTTGAAACACAACTAAACATATTTTTCTTTGAGTGATCTCTCCAAGAACCAAATGTAACATTGCGATGTGGATAAAACTCTGTTGATTAAACTTCATTCGTTGTTCATTTTCATGAGAGATTGGACAATGACACTCCATGAACATATTGAAAGCCACAGCCAACCACTGTCCTTATATTTTACATGTTTGTCCTAACAAAGATAAAATTATCAGAGGTCGACAGAGATTGTCCCATTTAGGTCCAATATACCAATTCGTTGGGAGGAAAAAAAATGTGAACGTGAGCTGGAGAAGGTTGCACTGCTTGGAATGCTAACATATAACATGCCAATTAATGTTCATAACTACTTGGTAATGCTGGTTGGAAAATATGCATAAAAGACCACGTACGTTAGCCAATTGACCCTATTTACGCGTAAATGACCATTTAAGGGGTAAAAGGCGTTGGAGGCGCATAAATCCGTCACTGGGACAAATAGTTCATAAAGCAATGCTCAACTTAAACTGAAGCCTCATTTGTCCAAATCGTAAAACACGAACTTTAAGTGAACCATATATGAATGCCATTTTGTATCCCCCCAAAAAGAGAGAAAAATAATGTCTCGTCTCAAGAGGTCGTAGTGTAGTTCATTCGTGTGCAAAATCTGACATCAAGTCAAGCGAGGTTGGCTTTCATAAAGCTAATCACAAACAACTTGAGCATTTCATCAGAACTAACCAAAGGCAACGACGACTAAGAATTGGTGTGGAATAATACAAACGACGAAACAGCAGCAGCAGAAGCAGTCTTGAGGTGAACCCGCACTCTCTAATAATGAAGCTAAATTAACGCGGCATTCGGGGCTTCGAATTATGTCTCGGGGCTTCGGATTATGTCTCGAAGAGACCCCCTGGTGCTGGGATTAACGGTGCCTCTGCATAACTCCCTCAATTGCATAATGTTGGTAATTTGTGTGTTAAGGCTTATTGAGTCAGTGTTGAAGCCTTTTTCTGGTCATCAAGCTTTTTGGACGTGATTAAAGTCCGAGTTTTGGTACTGGCGAGCGATTTCAAAATACATCGTCTCCCTGCCACATTTAGGGAAGTCTCGGGAGAGTCTGAACGATGATATTCATCCAGTCGAACAAAAGCTTTCGCGAAAATTAACGTTTTTTTCACCAGAGATCAGTCACTGTTCATCGTTTCCATAAATCTTGGTTCTTGTTTCATAAGGATTTATGGCACATAGATATTAGAGTATATTTTTTTCTCATTCGGTGAATAGAAAATCTTATAAAAAGCATTAATAAAAATTACTTAAAAATCAATGCAAGGTGTTGGCAAATAAGGAAAAAATCTTATATTAAAATAAATTGATTGTCTAAAATTAAAAATATTGGTGTAACTAGCGTATAAGCAAACATATCAAAAGAAGGCCAAGACTATACTACGCAATTGCCAAAGTTTTTTTTTTTCTCTCCTGTGATTAAAAGGTATAAATTTGAACCTTACGAACACTGATGATGCAAGACCTTCATATTCTAAAGAACCTTAAATACCCCCTCTCTCTCTCTCTCTTTCTCTCCCTCTTTTCTAACAGCTTGCCTTGAGGAACCGTGATGAAGACTGACACTCGTTTTCATCGTTAAGTTAGACCTCGCGATCATTATCATCCAGCTCATCATCTTATTCATCATCATTGGGGTCAAGTTCGTCGCAGTTCCTCAACACTCGCCCCACCTTCACAACCCTCGCGCCATTATCATCGTCATTATACTCATTCAAATCATCATATTCTCTCTCTCTCTCTCTCTCTCTCTCTCTCTCTCTCTCTCTCTCTCTCTCTCTCTCTCTCTCTCTCTCTCTGACCTGAATAACATAAGAATCATCAAGAATCATCATTTTCAATGCAACCTCGTCAGCGGTGACAATGGCATTTAACTCTCAAGTGGTTGACTATCTTTGCTCACTATTTTTGCAATCTTAAGAATAATCATTTAATTAAAGTCATACTACTTTTTTACCGACGGTTAAGTTGACATCACCAAGACTGTCTGGGCTCTGCTAACACCAAGTCATTTCTCATCAACGTTATGATGTTCTTATCACATCCATAAGTAAAAATGACAAGGGTTCAGTCATCACTTAAGGCGTTATATTGATTATTGGAATAATCGACCTTAAAAGGCGAGCATCCTTAACGTTGGTCCCGAATATCTTGAAAGGTCATTCGTTTATTCAAATAAAAATTAGCACAAATGGCTGACTAACACCTGAGAGAACTAGGACTAAAATTATCTAAACAAATTGGTATGAACTACAGTCATAGCAGGGACTTCGAAGGAAAAGGAAGGATCTATCAGGACCCATGGCTATATCTAAACTGAGAAACTGCCTCACTTTGAAAAGATGAATAATAAAATGACTTATTATTATTATTATTATTATTATTATTATTATTATTATTACTTGCTAAGCTATCATCCTAGTTAGAAGCAAGATTCTATAAGCCTAGGGGCTCCAACAGGGAAAATAGCTCAGTGAGAAAAGGAAACAGAAAAACTAAATATTTTAAGAACAGTAACAACATTAAAATAAATATTTCGTATATAAACTATAAACACTTTAACAAAATAGGAGGAAGAGAAATTAGAGTGTATCTTCAAGCAAGAGAACTCTAACCCAAGACAGTGGAAGGCTCTGGTACAGAGGCTATGGCACTACCCAAGACTAGAGAACAATGCATGATTTTGCAGTGTCCTCTCTCTCTCTCTCTCTCTCTCTCTCTCTCTCTCTCTCTCTCTCTCTCTCTCTCTCTCTCTCTCTGTAACGCTCGCAGCTGACAATCTGAAGACCTTCGTTCGAAAGTCGAAGCAGACGAAAGGAGAGGAGATGGGCACGTTCCTAAGTTTCCCTCTGTTCAGATAAACAGCGAATTGGGTACTTATTGTTAGTCGGTCATTTCAAATCGCAGCTAAGGTGGGGAGAGAGATTGAGGGGAAAAGAAAAGCAAATGCGAGTTTCTCCCCGTTATAACACGAAAACAGGTGGACCTTCAACGT
>NC_090732.1:17985164-18000164 GCF_036898095.1 Palaemon carinicauda
ACCCATAAAATTTACCCGTCAGACCAAACGTTAGCTTTAAAAAATAGAAAGTCCTTTTTAGACAATAAAAAAATCATTATAACGCGACGGACTATTATACATTAAAACGAGTTTTCACTCAAAATAGAAAAAAAAATTAAAAAACAGTTATTTCCTCATAACAATGGTTTATGTAAACCTGTCAAATTAGTACCCATTCGCCTAGAGGATTTATAAGTTTCCAATTAATCAAGGGGTTGCTATTAAAGTTTCTTTTAAAATTCGGAGATTTGTAGCCAGTGTTGTCAAACTTTATGGGATGAATTAGGATTTCTCTAAGAAGTCTATATCTCAAGACCAGATAAATGTAAAGGTCACTGCAGTCAATTCATTCATTTGAAATGCGATGACTATTTTACCGTTAAATTTATCTCTCTCTCTCTCTCTCTCCTCTCTCTCTCTCTCTCTCTCTCTCTCTCTCTCTCTCTCATACTAAGTATATCTCTCCAAATATCTCTCTGTAACTTACTGACACTCTCTCTCTCTCTCTCTCTCTCTCTCTCCTCTCTCTCTCTCTCTCTCTCTCTCTCTCTCTCTCTCTCAAACTAAATAACAAACTTTCTCTCTCATACTAAGTATATCTCTCCAAATATCTCTAAGTATCTCTCAGTAACTTACTGACTCTCTCTCTCTCTCTCTCTCTCTCTCTCTCTCTCTCTCTCTCTCTCTCTCTGTGTGTGTGTGTGTGTGTGTGTGAATAATATGACAGCTTTACACAGTTGCTTTCTCTCTCGATTAGGCCAATAAATAACCTCAAAACAGATCGAAGATCTAAAAATGTAACTAAGACACGTACACCAAAGGCAGAAAATTTCTCGTAACAACATTAAAAAAAAAATCTTCCCCGGGATTGCAATTGTTAAGTGTTCTAGCAATATGCGACCGTTAATATGCAAGAATGTCATGTCTTAATACGTGGCTAAATATTAATCTTATTTTCCCTAATGCTTAAAAGGTCAGACAATTAAGAATTCAAACGGGATCAATTTATATTCCTATAAGATATCTCTTTCATTAATATTAAAATTAACAATATGCTTTACAAGGCTTAAATGTCAGAACGAACGCCGGGGCTCTCAAACTGTTGGCATAAAAACAGTTTCTCCCACATATGAGGATCTCTAAAGATGGTCGATTCGGCATAGTATAGTCTACCAAATAATATAATTCTCAGCTTGTGATTATTTCTTGTCCCATAAAAAAAGCTCAAACGTACTATAATAAAACGGGAAGAGAGAATTTTCTTGTTATTTCTTGTCCACTAAAAAGCTTAAAAGAACTATTAACCTCAAAGGAATTATTAAGCACAAACTAACTATTTAATAAAACAGGAAAATAAGAGTCAATTTTCTTGTTAATTCTTGTCCAATAAAAAGCTCAAATGAATTATTAAGCACAAACTAACTATTTATTAAAACAGGAAAATAAGAGTCAATTTGATTGTTATTTCTGGTCCCATAAAAAGCTAAAAAAAACTATTAAGCTCAAACGAACCATTAAGCACAAACACACTATTTAATAAAACAGGAAAATAAGAGTCAATTTTCTTGTTATTTCTGGTCCCATAAAAAGCTCAAAGGAACTATTAAGCTCAAACGAACTATTAAGCACAAACGAACTATTTAATAAAACAGCAAAATAAGAGTCAATTTTCTTGTATTTCTTGGCCCATAAAAAGCTCAAACGAACTATTTAATAAAACAAGAAAATAAGAGTTAATTTTCTTGTTATTTCTTGTCCCACAGAAAGCTCAAATGAACTATTTAATACAAAAAGAAAACAAGAGTCAATTTTCATGTCGTTATTTCTTGTTCCATAAAAAGCTCAAACGAACTTATTAATAAAACAAGAGTTAATTCTCTTGTTCGCTGTCTCATCTACTGATTCCCTTATATAAGTATATGAAAACCACAAAGCATCAGTGGGCGAGAATAGATTTTCAATTCCTTTTTCTCACCCCCACCCCCCCTTCAACAACACCCTCCCTTGCCCCCCAACCCAGAAAACCAATCCGTTGATCACATCGGCCCCAAAATGCCGCGACCCGGAGCACCACTTCATTCAGATGATTTATTGGCCATCAGAGGGACAAATTTCCACTCGGAACAAGTCGGCGATCATTATCGTCAACAGAGTCTCCTAAAACTCTCCCGAAAGACGATTGACTGCTTTTTATGCCCTGTTCTCCGGCGTGCTAAACATTCTAATCGCCCGACGCCTTGGTTTCGATCGCTTTAGTTCGCTCGATGACCGCTCAGGATTGGTCTGTTACCGGACCTTATAGCAATTGCTCGTACTCTTCTGCTCATTTCGATCATTTGCTCTTCGTTTCCTGCATTGATTACATCTTGGTTGCAGATATGGAAAAGGGAAATTCATCACGCATGCAAGAAAATTGACAAGACACAAGATAGATACGAATTAGTGACAATAATTAAATATGAAGTCATGCACCTTTTTCGACCTAACGTGGGCAACCCAGCAGAAGTGTCTCCGAGTTTATAAGGTTTGGACTCCATCATCAAAGAAAACGCATGAAAGAAAACGAGAACTCGGGGCCGAGTTGATGGGTAGGGGATGGGGGATTTTGGGGAGGGTATTCGAGGGCATAAGAGTAGAGATGTCGGTAGGGGGTAAGGGGGGTAGGGGGACTAGAGTGGCGTTTTATCAGTTCATCTGGGATAGACAGAACGACCTTACAAGACCCACACGCGCACACAGACGACACTTCCCTGATAAAACCGGACCAGTAATGGATAGCAGACATGGGATATATTGCTCGGTTTGGGTTTTATACATAAGGGTTTATATACCTGGCCGGCACCGCTGAGTGAATGATTTCGGTCAATATATTTGGCGAGTTCCGACTGACATCGATGCAATCTCTCCAATGTTAATGATCTATGCGCGCATGCGCGTTCTGAATCCTCGACGCTTCGTTTACACCCACATCCTTTGGCGCACACGTGATACTCAACAGACAGGTTGGACTAATTAGGGTTGTAAAGTAGGTGTGATATTTTGTATTTGGTGTTTTATCGCTGGGAAATTTTTTTTCTCTCATCCAATCCACAACAAGAATCTGTAGAACAGGTTTTTCGGAGTGGATCTTAATTGACCTCTCAGCCCGTCATAGTTCCACCAATGGAAGCTCAGCTGACTTCATTACGACAAACGGGAATATTTGCCAATACTATTCTTTCAAGCTCTAATCAAGAAGAAAAAATAAACACGTGTCAGGTTCATGACATCAGTCGCCATCAGTTGTAACCAAATTTGTTTCGATGATGAGTTTTCACTGCTTTGATTACGCTCTCGTTTCATCACATGACTAACAGACCTGGACTCACTTGACCTGGCACGCACATCGTCGTCGTCGTCATCATAATAAGACGGGCGAATGTCTCTGTACCTTGTCTGTACCAACCATACCACATGGTTACGTTCATAAAGAAACTGCCAGAAGCAAGGTGATAAATCACATAGAACCTTTACAACGGGTAAAATCAACTTGAAATTAAAACTAGGAAACTGTACGCACGAAAAAAACAATCATATAAACGCAACAGTAAAAAAAACGTGTACACATTCAGCGCACATATGAACGAGTTTTACGACTGTGGCTTACGCCAATGTCTCCAGCCCTTATCCCCCCCCCCCCCTACAGGGTCTTCCTACCCAGTGATACAATAAGACGTTGGCCAAGGTATTTTAGGCCCTAAGGCGCTGCTTGGTACGGTCGAATATACCCCAAGGCCTTACCTACAGCTATTCGGACCAAGAATTTGAGACTCCAGATCTGCATTATCAATGTTAATGAACGTGCATGAAGGAGAAATTAAGTAAGTGTTGGTCCTTGGCTCCAGCAAACGGAATTATGTCCTAAAACAAAGACAAGGCGCCTTTTTTTAATCTTTATTTACTCTTCCTGTTTCCAGAGCTTATGTTTAAATGATGTTGAGAAGAGGAGGGATAAAAGATGTGCAATGTCGAGCACACAGTCAAATGGGTATAGGGGAAGGTAGACACGTTTAAAAGACACGTATTATAACCATGGTAAAGTGTCATTAAATGTATACGGTTAAGTAGGAAGGACTCAATCACGCAGTAAAAACATATAACAAAAAATAAAACAAATGACATATATTACAAAAAGGCGTTATACGAGTATATTGTATATGTAGATTACAATAAATCATATATCTTGAAAATACGACCTTTCTTTTTACTTAAAAGTGCAATTCCCCAATTTGTTATACTCAAAACAAGAAAATCCTAATACTTCATTTACCACATAAATGTTATCGAGATAAACATTATGCAGAATGACAGTACAGTTTAATCCAGGGTAATTACAGTACTGACATTCATAAAAGGTACAGACACCATCACCAACACCATCACCACTACCACCACTCCCATTACCATCCCCACCACCACTACAGAAAACTAGTACACCTTCTAGGAGTGCGCTTACTAGTTTCACTAATATAAGTTGATTAGACCATACTGCCTTCAATGGTCAAAAGGGAAAAAATCTTAATGAAATTAACAGAGGATCTCAATTTCTCGAGCCACACCCAAGCTGGCCAATTATTTTATTCTACAAAGGCTTACTCTATGTGACCATGAGCACTCTTAATACACATGAGAGAGAGAGAGAGAGAGAGAGAGAGAGAGAGAGAGAGAGAGAGAGAGAGAGAGAGAGAGAGGAGAGAGAGAGAGAGAGTGTCCTTTATTGCACGACAGCAGTTGCTTCAACTCATATGCGAAAAGGAGATTTTGCACTTCAAGAGTCAACAAAAGGCATCAACATTCGGATACCTGTACGACTAGAACATAAATATTGTATCAAGCAAAAAAAAAAAAAAAAAAAAAAAAAAACTAAAACAGTTGTGCTAATAAGAAAAAGAATATGACAAATATGGGATACAGATAATCAATTCCAAGGTAATATGAGAGAGAGAGAGAGAGAGAGAGGAGAGAGAGAGAGAGAGAGGAGAGAGAGAGAGAGAGAGAGAGAGAGAGAGAAAGAGAGAGAGAGAGAATCCTTACAATCTCGCCATTGCCACTGACGTCACTGGAACATTCACTCACAACGACACATTAGGTTACCATATAAAAAAATTACAGAAGTTAAACATTGAATTAATTCTTTCAACAAAACCAAGGTAACAAAATAAATTCTCACTTTTAAGAGATCCCAAATTCACATTGAATGTATCAACAAAACTAAAACCACTGAATTTAATCGAACAGAGAAACCTGCAATATATCACTATTCTAGAAATGTATGACGATACAGTAGCCTCTTTTCGCTCTGGCGAAACCAAGATTAATAGATTACTCTATTGATACTAGAGATAACAAGGTTATTGACTAAGCAAATACGTCAAGGGGAAAAGTTTCTCTAAAATATGAAACCTTTCGGATAAGTTATCTTTATTTTTGTAAAACTGCTGTCAAGAAGTGACACAAAAAAGGGAAAATAAAAAATAGCCTTCAATTTTTATAGTCTTTGTTTACTAGCATTCACTAGAAGATTTAACGAAAGGAATTATTCAACAATCCAAGGAGCAAATTTAATTAACTGCTGTTTACACACAGTACACCCAAGATCTACTTAGATCAATAGCCACTTGACTTTAGTATTCGAGTATCCCTTTTTTATAACTGTTACTGGTCGACCATCAAATATCAAGGTAACACAGACTACTACAAATATCAAAATTAGCAACTTTGCTAGATTCATTGGATCGTATTAATAAAATAACTTAAGGTAATCAGTTTAAAGAGTAAAATGAGAGAGAGAGAGGAGAGAGAGAGAGAGAGAGAGAGAGAGAGAGAGAGAGAGAGAGAGAGAGATTTGAACACCCCAAGATTATCTTGGTGACCAGACGTCTTGTATCATCATCTTTCCAATTAATCCCCAAACGAAGATTATGTCAATCTATTTCGGGACAAATAAGTCTTATTTTCCGATTGCAAAATGAAGCCAATCTTGCCCCGTGATTCGGCCAATAAAGTTACTCCTGGATCCCACCAATTTAAACCCCTGGTTGATCCTAAAATTGGGAGTTAATGACTTCTGATTGCGCCTTGATTGTTTTCCCTCTGATAGTAATTTTCAGAAAGGGGGTAATCAGTCCATCAGGCCGGTTTGGGCGCACTTGAACGAGATTTCAAACAGGAACTTCGACCAAAGCTGCTATGGATTCTTACAACTGTATTGGTCATAAGAGGTCGATTGTAGTAGGGGAACTTTTCTTCAACTGTGTCCGAGGCTAATTCACAGAAAGTGTGAGCACGGGGAAGAGAGGAGCGAAAGAGGACTACAAGAAATATGTAAGTAAAAAAAAGGATAATCTGAAAAAAAAGGCTCCAAAATATGTATAAAAAAGAAAATGGCGCTTTTCAGCGAGTAAGAATTTAGACCAACCTGCAAGAAGAATTATGCTTATCACAAAAAATGGCCTTAGGACATTTATAGATAAAATGATACCCAGGCCCCCTAACACCTTCTACAAAAAGCTGAGAAGAGCTTTGACCTCTTATGAATATAGGGAGTGATATTTATTTATAAAGGTTATTGAAATTATTTCCTTGAAAAATAAAATATAGTTTCTTCTTCTTCTTCTTCTTCTTCTTCTTCTTCTTCTTCTTCTTCTTCTTCTTCTTCTTCTTCTTCTTCTTCTTCTTCTTCTAGTATTATTACTAGCTAAGCTACAACTCTAATTGGAAAAGCAACATGCTATAAGGCCAAGGGCACCAACAGGAAAAAGTAGCCTGGTGAGGAAAGGAAATAAATAAACGATATGAGAAATAATGAGAAATATTTTAAAAACAGTAATCTCAAAACATATATTTCATATGTAAACTATAAAAAGGGTTATGTCAGCCTGTTCCACATGAAAACATTTGCTGCAAGTTTGAACTTTTGAAATTCTATCTATCAACAATTCATTGGGCAGTGAACTCCCGTTGTCTTATTGAAATGAGTCAATACTGTTTGATTTCATGACACTCATGCAAGTAAGCTTTAAAGAAATTAAAGACAAAAAAAAAAAACACTACACCTATTTTATCAGAAAACTTTAGATAGCTATGTATCACCTGACTCATGAGACTTATGGAATCAAAGCTTCTCAAAAATATTTGCTACTTTAAAATAATTTCAGATCTCATCAATCTGAAATCTGAAGTCGCTCAACGCTTTAAAATCAATAATATCAACAAGAGATTTTATCTCAATATCTAAAATTTCTCTACATATTTCTAATGGTTTTACATGTCTATATGTATATGTATATATATATATATATATATATATATATATATATATATATATATATATATTACATACATATATATATACATACATACATATATATATATATATATATATATACATACATATATATATATACATACATATATATATACATACATACATACATATATATATATACATACATATATATATACATACATACATATATATATATATATATATATATATATATATATAAATACATACATATATATATACATACATATATATATACATACATATATATATATATACATACATATATATACATACATATATATATACATACATATATATATACATACATACATACATACATACATACATATATATATACATACATACATACATACATATATATATATATATATATATATGTATATATATATATATATATATATATATATATATATATATATGTGTGTGTGTGTGTGTGTGTGTGTGTGTGTGTGTGTGTATAAAACACTGTATATGAAACCAGTTTGACTTTACAAGACTTTGGACATCATTTTACATTTACAAAAACAGGAGCTAATTGCGTCAAATACCGTAACAACACTAAACCAAACAAGGCAATAATATCTAACCAACCCCCCCCCCCCCCCCACCCCGAAAAAAATAGTTTTACAACATTAAGACAAATTAAAATTTTCCCAAAAATGAAAACTAATTATTATCACTTCATAAACCAGAGCTGGAATAGCAGCTGAACAAATAAGCGTAATTTAATCAATTTTCTAATAACATAAATGGCGCACTTAAAAAGAAAAAAAAGAAGAAAAAAACAAGGCATCCGTATTGACAAAATTATTAAGCAAACAGAGCTTCTTATCGCTTGGTTATCACTAATCAAAATAATGATACAAAATTTCACTTCTCTCCCTTCTAAGAATTTCCTTTCTCCATCGGAAACTGGCTGGTAGAGTCACGAAGGGAAATTAGTAACGACGATAGCCCTACGTCACGATTTTAATATAATAATACAAATCATGATCTAATCAGGTCAAATTCTGTGGTTAATAATATTTACAAAAAGTTATAAATATATATAATGCAATCATTCCTACTTTAATTACGGTGATTAGGTCTCAAATTATCTTTCTCAACACGAGATCGAATATCTGTTCTCTGGAATTATATTCTCCAAACGGCGAATTGTCTGTTTTAAATATAATTCAATCGGAAAGGACAGGAGACAAAAATGACAATTTTCTATTAAAAGATACTTTAAAATACGTTCAGTAAACAAAGAGAAGGTTAATATTTTGAAGTGTTAATTCTATTGAAATTTTGAGAAAATATAGTAATGTATATACACCACACACTAAGGCATACTCCACATCCGGGCCATTGACATGCTAGACTAAAGCGGTTCGTAACTAAATATCATATGTTGGGATAATCACTTTCTTTCATTGTTAATGTACTAAAAGCGACTATCTTTAAAAGGTCTTATATTCCCCGCTGTGGCCATGATTCAAGAAATAAATGTTGCTTAAATCAATCAGAATACGGTATGACATTTATGAAAAATATAACTAATGCTGCTCATGATTGGTTTTTTTTTTTATTAATATTATTACAACTAATAATAATAATAATAATAATAATAATAATAATAATAGTAATAATAAATAATTATTATAGTAATAATAGTAAATAAACAAATAAATAAATAAAAGACTATTTAATACTGAAGAAGGTAAAGCTATTAAAAAATATTTCCAAAGGAAATTATTTTCAGCGCAATCGTTAAAGATCAACTTCCAAATTCATAATGCCCTTGCCACACGGTAAGGTTCACATATGTAAAACTATGGGCTTCGCTTCCCAATTTCGAGACAACCCCGCAAAGCATGTTATAATTAGGGTTATTTTAAAGGACATAGGGTATACAGTCAAATTTTGACAGGCCTAACGATGAGAAGCACTATAAAGTACATAATAGTGCCACTTAACACTTATTGAATCCTGTTGCATCATACAACATTCCTCATATACTGTACATTACAAAGCCACGTAAAAATGTTAATCCCTGTCAGTGCATAATTGCTCTATCAAACTCAGCGTTCTTCCACATTATTATTATTATTATTATTATTATTATTATTATTATTATTATTATTATTATTATTATTATGAGTATGAGTATGAGTATGAGTATTATTATTATTATCATTATTATTATTATTATTATTATTATTATTATTATTATTATTATTATTATTATTACAACAACAACTACTACTACTATTAATACGCTACACTACAACCCTAGTTGGAAAAGTAGGACGCTATAAGCCCAGGGGGATCAACAGGCAAAATAGCCCAGTGAGGAAACTAACAAAAACATTAATCCTACGAAACTTTTGTTTAAGGTGAGCGGAAACTCGAAAATTACTAGCTTTACAAGAGCCAGCATACTCGAAGCTTGTATACTAGATGCTGAAGATAAACTTTAGCTATTTTACCACTTCTAAAGCTACTTATATAAGTTAACGCTTCCTTTTACATCTTCAAGACAAAATGTATATAAAAAAAAACTTACTTTCACAGTGTTAGAAAGGTAAAAAGTTATGATATTTGAACTGAATAATATATTAATGACATATCTAACAAAGAAGGGTTTTCTTCATAACAGTCGGTATGAATAATTATCATACTAATCATAAAGGAAGAACATCGCTTTAATGAAAATTTATTACAATTGTCATTCAGTATCACGTTCATTATGGCCTCGCTCATACAATATTCAACACCTCATCAAGTGTCATACAATACAGCAATACAATGAACGATGTAGATAGACCAATATTAGTAAATTCCAAAGAAAAAACAAACATAATTAAGATTTATTTTACCGTAATATGGTTCAAAGCTTTTACTGATATCTTCCATGCAACAACTTGAAACTTCTACTTACGAAAAAAAAAAAAAACTACTTATATATACTGTACATACGATGTTTCGAAGCTATAGTTATTTTAGTTGACGCTTGGTATAGCTGAAAATCAGCTTGAAAAGTCACATTACCAAATAGAGAAACTTAAATTTATGAAGAGCATAGCATTATTTACTATTCTCATCATCAACTGCACGCAAACTAGAAGAGATGAGCAGCACTGTAAACACTTCAGAACACCAAATACTGATGGCTAACCAAACATAACATGATTTCATGAATAAAATTCAGCCAATACAGTTCTGAATAACCTTTCATTCGATGAACCATTCCTTTATTTACTTCATTTATGCATTTGTCACCATTTTCTTTAGGTTACTAAATCACAGCCTCTTACAAAAATCAAACTTAAAAAATTAATGTGTAAAGAATTTGCATCTGTAGGTTTTCTTTGCCTGTCAAATATGAAAATTCTAAAATTTGTAGTATATATTGTAGATACCCTATTCCTCTAAATATGTTTAAGAAATATATTTACTAGGCTCAGAATTTATTAAACTATAAATTATTTAGAGAGAGAGAGAGAGAGGAGAGAGAGAGAGAGAGAGAGAGAGAGAGAGAGAGAGAGAGAGAGAGAGAGAGAGAGAGAGAGAGAGAAAGAGAGAGAGAGAGAGAGACCTCATGACTTTAAGCAGTCAAAAATTACCTTTAATATCTGTACTGGCGAGACCCTTCATCAGAAGATAGACCTTTGACTAGATACCTATATGATGATATATTACAGTCCCATAATAATTCATGTAACTTAAGCTGTTATTTCCTTAATTACTTCTATTATTCCCCATTTCTATAATAAAATGGACAACGTATCTATAATATCAAGTATAACATCAGGTATGTTGGTATTTCTGACACGACCTTGCAATTCCTGTGAGTTAAAGCTTGGAGGTTTATGGTCCATTGGTCTACCATCTGATTCATCAACAGCAATCTGTCTGGCTTCTCCAGGTCCTCCGTGGGTTAGAGAGCTAATCATGTCTGTGCATGTTCAGTGCTACTGCGCAATGATTAGGCCCTTGCCTGTGCCTCTCATCAACTACCTCTTATAATTTTAGCTTGTATACAGATTTTTAATGTCAACACCAATAATAATAATAATAATAATAATAATAAATTTCTATAGCACACGTAGCTGTGTTGATTTACAACCTATTATTATTATTATTATTATTATTATTATTATTATTATTATTATTATTATTATTATAAGAAGAAGAATATCATCATCAATATCAACAGTTATCATTAATTATTTTACTATTATTAATATCATTATTATACATGGCAATATACAGTAGACAGGAAATCAAAAGAAGCAAAATACAACGTAACGAAAGAGAGAAAGATCGAGACAACCAAATAAATGTCAAGCGTCCATTCTGCGTCCTTGAGTGTTCCCAATGTTTCAGCTTCTAATTTTCCTAAAACATGCAACAGCGCGCGCGCGGGAGCGTCCCCGTAACAAATAATTGTAAAACCAAATCTTGAGATTTACAGCTTTATATGAAATTAGTCAAATTACTACCCGGAATTATACTTTCATTTGCATAAAGCTCTAAGGAAAATAACTTTGAAAACACCTCATTCAAACATGCGATAGTGATTTCCAATGCGCCACTCAATAACGGCTTATATACCTGAATGAATGTTTACTGATAGAGTCAATTCAGCTTTATTGTTATTAGAAATGACTTTCTTTTCCTTTTTTTTTTGTCCTAAAAGAAAGAAAAAAGAAAAGAAAAAGAAGAAGCGCCAATGACCTTCTACGTCAGGATGCCAGAAAACTTAAAATCAATCAACCGAAAATATGATCATACTGAAAACTAATAAATCGAAAGGATTTTTGCCCTTCTGAACAGGAAAAAAAAACGGCATAAAAAAAAGGGGGTCAATGACCTTCCATATTAAGATGCCAGAAAACTTCAAATCAATCAACCAACCTGAAAAAATGTCATACTATAACTAACAAATCGAAAGAGACATTTCTCTGGAATTCAACGACCTGGAAAAACACTGAATTGGTTTTGTTAGAATGTTAGGTGTTAAATTCTCTTTAATAAGCACCTGACGTAATGACACTAATTGCAACGGTATGTTAATCTTTGTCGGGTCCACCATGGCGTGCCACACTACTGTTAATTCTACGATACTGCCGCTAATCGCAAGTTGCTGTCGATTCTATTTTTTTCTTTATTTTTCTATCTTTTTTTTATTATTCAATTGATTGCACCTGTCCATTGGAATTACTCCTCTGGAGGTTTTACGTCTTAAACCTGTTTATTCTTTGCGTGCATGCACACACATACTGTACGTTTGTCGGTCTACCATTTGATACCAGAAAATTAGATTACTTGAGTCAATTTTTTTTTGCGAGGAAGATTTGCACCGACTCGCAGCCTTGCCCATTTAGCTCGGAAAAGTATTCTGTTCGCTGATTGGTTGGACAAGATAATTCTAACCAATCAGCGATCAGGAAACTTTCCGAGCTAAAAGGGCACCGCTGCGAGTCAGTGCAAATGCGTCTCATTAAAAGAAATTGACTATAGTAAATGAAGTAATGTAAGAAAAAAATATAAAAAAACAGTATGAATCTCGACTTCAAATGATACTAGGATATGATAACAGGCTTTGATATATGACTACCTATGAGAATATTTACTGCGACCTATCTCGCTCTAATAAAATAGACATTTGAATCGTTAAAGAATAATTGTTTTTAACTTTTTTGGCAATACTACAGAGACAACAGTATAAGCTGGCTATTATAACGCAGTGATTGTCATTAAAAGAACTTTCATACAACTCTTATTACTTATCATCATTATGCTTATTACAATTAATAACAAACTATTGAAATTATTTGATCTTCAATACTTGCATTCGTCACTAAATACTTTAATATATCATTAGCTGCAAGAATCTTACTTGGATAATGATTTTAAACCCAAACCAGAGACTGCAGTGTATCAAGCGCTTATAAGAACAGACAAAATATGTTATGAATAAATTAAATTTTTTAATAAAATAAATGATTGATTAGTGCTTTTATATACATAAACATATATACATAAACATATATATATATATATATATATATATATATATATATATATATATATATATATATATATATATATCTTATTTATATACACATGCATATATACAAGCATACATATATACAAGCATACATACATACAAGCATACATACATACATACATACACGCATACATACATACAACGCACTCTTTATTTACATAATTTAGAACTAAAGTGGAACTCTAACCCCAGCCCGACAAATCGCTAGGCAGGGACGTTTCCAATAGGCCACCACATCATTCACACATTGATTTTAAAAGCATCTCGCAAATCTGCCTTAAAAGCATCACTCACATCTACATCTTTTTAAAAGCATTCCTCACATCTACCTTGAAAGTAATCTTCACTTCCTGGATACTCAGTCGTTTTATCCAATCTCTCTCTCTCTCTCTCTCTCTCTCTCTCTCTCTCTCTCTCTCTCTCTCTCTCTCTCTCTCCTCTCCGCACTTTGTGGATCATAACTAACACCTCTTAATTTATATATACGTTTCAAAATCCTTCGTTATCCATTCTTTCAAGCAACCAAATTCAAAACCAACTCCAAAAATTTTTTAAGCTGATAGGTAAGATGGGTGTAAAAAGTTAATGATGGTACTTAAGTAGCTAATCGTGTTAGGGAACAGTTAGAAAGTTAATCATCACTAAGAGTATGTGCGTTTTTTCAGCCACTCCTGGCTACTTTAGTTGAAAAGGAGACAAAGTATGTCCGTGTGACTGCTTTAATGGTCTCTTAATCAGCATAGTTGTGCAACGTTCGAACTGATATTAGGTGTTTACACACCCATTTGGGAAAGTGGGCATAAAAACAGCCACCTCTCTCTCTCTCTCTCTCTCTCTCTCTCTCTTCTCTCCTCCTCTCTCTCTCTCTCTCTCTCTCCGACCTACACTAGTCAACTGATTATCAGATACAAAGGACAGTATTGTTCAACAGAATCACACACCAATCTATGAAACGTGCTCTAATCGTTCCCTCCAGGTCGGATTGGAAAGCTGATTCGCTATTTGTTTCCGATCGGCTAACATTATTATGTTTACTTAGTGGTCCGCTAACCAGACCTTACAACGATCACTCGAGGAAAGAAAAACAGAGGAATCTGATACCCTTCGTATGATAAGATTCTTTACATATTCTCCTCTGTCCTCATACACCGATCAACACTGAGATTACCAAACAATTCTTCTTCACCCCAAAGGGTTACTGCACTGTAATTGTTCAGTGGCTTCTTTCCTCTTTGTAAGGGTTAAAGAGACTATTTAGCTAGGGTAAGCAGCTCTACTAGAAGAAAGACACTCCAAAATCATACCATTGTTCTCTAGTCTTGGGTAGTGCCATAACCTTTGTACCATGGTCTTCCATTGTCTTGGGTTAGAGTTCTCTTACTTGAGGTTACACTCAGGCACACTATTCTATCTTATTTCTCTTCCTTTTGTTTTGTTAAATTTTCTTATAGTTTATATTGGAAATATTTATTTCAATGTTATTATTCTTACTTTTCCTTGTTTCCTTTCCTCACTGGGCTATTTTCCCTGTTGGGGCCCCTGGGCTTATAGCATGTTACTTTTCCAACTAGGG